>NW_024377514.1:0-13082 GCF_016835505.1 Polypterus senegalus
ATGATATCCATAATGGTCACTCGCTGTAATAAATTTTGCCTTTCACTTCTGTTATTCCCTAACATCTGTCAAAGCTGAATAGCTTTGCAAGTCCCCTTTCATGACAATTACTGCAGTCAGACATGCACAGGCACTTAATGAAATAATTACAAACATTTTATTTATTTAGGTTATGTCAGTTAGCACTTTCAAATTCTCACTGTATATGGTTTTGGGTTTTTGTGTGTGTGTGTGTGTATGCTTATGTGCATGTTTGAGTAAGAGGGGGTCCCTATGATAGACTAAAGTCCTACTCAGGCCTATTTTCAGCTTTTTTCCCAGTTCTGGTGGGATTGCCTCTGGCATCCCCAACCATGAAATGGATTGAGAAGGTTCTAGAATCTACCTACTGATCTTAGTCTGGGCTACAGTGCTTATACAGTTCTCCGACATACTTGAATTTATATCATGTGTACATTTTTTAACTAGTTTTTCTGGTTAATAATGGGGGTGACATAATAGTAAATGTTGATTTCTTGATGTCAGAGTGCTGGTATAAAATCTTAGCTTAGACATAGGCACAGATTAATAACCATAAATTACAGTTTTTATTGTTATTCAATATCTGGATATTTTCTGTAATTTATCTTTATTATTATGTGTATTTATTTTTGTCACACTGCTATAGTAAACAGTAAAACATCCAGGATCAAGTCTTGATGCTCCACCTGCACTTTGTGTGCTAAGCTATTAAACTCTTGAAATAGCTTAAGGGTATTGTTATAACTGCAGTTGAAGTAAAATAGAAAGCTAATAGTGCTTTATATGTAGCATAAGAGTATTTTTCCTCTGTGAAAAAATATCACCATTTTTTCTATCTGTGTGTGTGTGTGTGAATAAAAGTCTTTTCCTCTCTATCTATGGTTTTAACTTTTATTACTTTGGTTTGTGATATAGCTACTCATGATTAACAATGTGACAAAGCAAAACTCTGGGTTAAAAGTTCTGAACAATTAATTATTACTAATAATTGTTGGTTATTTATTACTTCGAATCAAATTTTATCAGTCACTTTTAATGCATTATTATATAGGTAATGAATATTTTTGCTAAATGAAGAGAACCTTAATAGATGTATATGGTCAACTGAAATTAAAAACAAAACTTTTGTTTTAAAGGGTACTCTCCACTGGGTATTTGTATTATGTAGACTGGAGATAAAAATTGTGTTATTCAAGTTTGTCTTCTATCTTTTGCCTACTATAGTAGGACTATAGTTTAGTTCCCCTGTATCTCTGCTACTCAGTCTTACTCCAAGGACCATAAGAAAGAGAGAACTGTTCTCAAATATTTATACATCCCAGCCCTTCACAGACTTTGAATGTCATGTGCTTACAGAACTATCACTATTAACCTATTATCTTGTACTAATATTATACCTACTATTCATAAAAATCTGAACAATTAAAGTGGTATATTAAGTAAACATTATCACAATAAACAGACATATATTTTCTTATAATAAGGAGCCTTCTCACATATACAGGTTATTCTACAAATTAAACTGTAAATTATGTGGGTCAAATCGTATATTTTGAAAAATATTAGAAGAAAGGAAATTTCCCATTCTATGCCTGCTATACGACTGCCTTTGCTTATATATGAAGAAACTGATAAATTAGTGAAGCCTGCAAACCAGACTTGTACAGTATAAGATGTGCTGACTTTAATGCCAGTGAAACAACCATAAGAGACTCAGCAAACAATGTATTATAATGAATATATAAACTAAGTGTCGATGAGTGATTTTAATTCATTAACGTTACTTCAATAAAGCTTTCCTGATTAGAGATATTTTTCATAGACCTGGCTCTACCGATTCTAATTTAAAATGCTTCAGTTTATGTTTATGACTAGGATGAGTACAAATAACTAAGGAACTTTCTTTGTCTTACAAGGTTAGTTGTTTAAAATGTTATCTACTTTAAATCTAATAGTGGAAAAAATCATTATGTAACTTTTGGAAATAGTGAAAGAAGCAGCAGAAAAAAAACTAATAACAAATGTTGTGACTGCTGTTTCTTTTGTAGTTCCTCATGTTATGAATGCACTGAAGATTCTTCAGGTGTTAGTGGTATTAGACATTTTATACAACACCTAGGCTGAAGTATTATGGTTCTGCCTAATAAAAGGTTATCTTTGTAACTATGAATGTAGTAATACAGTACAGTAATCCCTCCTCGATCGCGGGGGTTGCGTTCCACACCCCCATAGACGAAAATCCGCGAAGTAGAAACCATATGTTTGTATGGTTATTTTTATATATTTTAAGCCCTTAAAATAAACTCTCCCACACTGTTAACATTATTAGAGCCCTCAAGACATGAAATAACACCCTTTAGTCAAAAGTTTAAACTGTGCTCCATGACAAGACAGAGATGACAGTTCTTTCTCACACTTAAAAGAATGCAAATATATCTTCTCTTCAAAGGAATGCGTGTCAGGAGCAGAGAATCTCAGAGAGAGAGAGAGAGAGAGAGAGAGAGAAAAGCAAACAATCAAAAAATCAATACGTGCTTTTGGGCTTTTAAGTATGCCGAAGCACTGCGATAAAGCGCCATTTTTAGAGGAGCGTCCGTATCCTCTAGGCAAACAGCCCTCTGCTCACACCCCCTCCGTCAGGCGCAGAGAATGTCAGAGAGAGTGAGAGAGAAACAGCGAAAAGCAAACAATCAAACACCGCGCAGGAAGCATATCTTATATCATTGAGGAGTTTTAGTAAATACGTAATACATGATGATTACTAAATGTGGTAATGTCTAGGGCTCAGTACGTGGAAGTAATTAAGGACAAGCCACTATATTTTGGGCATCCATGAGAACTAAATTAAAAAGTAAAAAAAAAAAAAATACTCTTTTAAGAAAATACTGCTTTTGAAAGTTAATAAGCATGCAACAATCTGCCAGAATCCAGCCTGTTTTAGTTGTTTCTGACTTGTTATTTAGAATGAGAGCGAATTCAAGAAGGGCTTCCAAATGTTTGCAAGATATTTTGTTCAGGAGTTGGCAGTGTGGAGTTACAAAAGCAAAGTTGCTTTCTTTAAGGTTATGGAGGTATGACAGAAGGTCATATCTATGCTGGCAGAATGAATACATGAGTGCATTTATGATTGGTTTAAATAAAAAATAAAAAAACATGCATGAAGACCCAGAAAAATGGAAAATATACCTTAAATTAAATCATACATGTTTTCATTAAGTGTTTTTGAGTTTATAAATCACATCAAAATGAGTAAAACATGGTTCAGTCAAGAAACAAAAATCAGTGCCCATCAATGTTTAAAGATAGGTTACATTCAGTAATATTCCGACCTCAACACTCATCCTCTCTCCAGTTTACACAGCTATGTGGATAAACAACCCAAAATCCAATATATTAAAACATCAAAAGAATGCAAAGCAGAGGTGAAGGCCTTTCTGGTTTATTTATTTTAGAATAGTATTAATGAATTCTTGCCAAATTCTTACATTGTGCACTGGAATTGAAAGTACATTTCTTTATATTTGTATGCTGTGTAAGACATTACTTTCCCATTGCATTATGGCTGGGGGAGGATTCTTTTAGTAAGAAAACTTACAGCACAAGCAATATTGTATAACATATACAGTATATATGGGTAATCACACACATTTCAATCATTTACTATATTTCTGTACTGTTTATTTCCTTATCGATATAGCCTTTTTAATATTATTAATTTCTGACATTATTTTATTTTCCTCATTATGGCTTCGTTGTGTTTGCTAATTTTTAAGGTGGTGAGACATTTCACATAAAGTCCAGACTTTTGGATTACAAATAGACCATAAACATTATCATTTAGTTAGAGACATGTTTTCTAGATATTGCTATAACCTCTTCATTTGAACCTTTTTAAATTCAGTGTTGGTTGTGTTTCTTGGTTTCTGACTCCCACTTTGTTAACTGATTATTTATTTGCATTACCCTAAAAGGCTGATGTTTGTCTTTTTGTCTATTTGTGTGTTAATTTTTGTCCTTCTGCACTTTCCATTTATCTACTTAAATAAATGCATAGATTTTCACTGTCTAAATTTATTCACTATGGTTTTATTTAAAATAATGGTATTAATCTGACAAATAAATATTTATCACTAAAATTGTCTGAGCGTGGGGCAATCCCAAAATAAACTGCTCAAAAAAATTAAAGGAACACTTTGAAAACACATCAGATCTCAATGGGAAAAAGAAATCCTCCTGGATATCTATACTGATATAGACTGGGTAATGTGTTAGGAACGAAAGGATGCCACATCGTTTAATGGAAATGAAAATGATCAACCTACAGAAGCCCTGAATTCAAAGACGCCCCAAAAATCAGAGTGAAAAAATTATGTGGCAGGCTAGTCCATTTTGCCAAAATTTAATTGCAGCAACTCAAAATTGTACGCAGCACTTTGTATGGCCCCTGTGTTCTTGTATACATGCCTGACAACATCGGTGCATGCTTCTAATGAGATGACAGATGGTGTTGTGGGGGATCTCCTCCCAGATCTGGACCAGGGCATCACTGAGCTCCTGGACAGTCTGAGGTGCAACCTGGTGGCATTGGATGGACCAAAACATAATGTCCCAGAGGTGTTCTATTGGATTTAGGTCAGGAAGGTGTGGTGGCCAGTCAATGGTATCAATTCCTTCATCCTCCAGGAACTGCCTGCATACTCTCACCACATGAGGCCAGGAATTGTCGTGCACCAGGAGCCACTGTACCAGCATAGGGTCTGACAATGGGTCCAAGGATTTCATCCTGATACCTAATGGCAGCCAAGGTGCCTTTGTCAAGCCTGTAGCGGTCTGTGTGACCCTCCATGGATATGCCTCCCCAGACAATCATTAACCCACCACCAAACTGCTCATGCTGAATGATGTTACAGGCAGCATAATGTTCTCCATGGTTTCTCCAGACCCTTTCACTTCTGTCATGTGCTCAGGGTGAACCTGCTCTCATCTGTAAAAAGCACAGGGCACCAGTGGTGCATCTGCCAATTCTGGTATTCTATGGCGAATGCCAATAGAGCTGCATGCTGCTGGGCAGTGAGCTCAGGGCCCATTAGAGGACATGGGGCCCTTGGGTCACCCTCATGAAGTCTTTCTGGTTGTTTGGTCAGAGACATTCACACCAGTGGCCTGCTGGAGGTCATTTTGTAGGGCTCTGGCAGTGCTCATCCTGTTCCTCCTTGCCCAAAGGAGCAGATACTGGTCCTGCTGATGGGTTATGGACCTTCTATGGCCCTCTCCAGCTCTCCTAGAGTAACTGCTTGTCTCCTAGAATCTCCTCCATGCCCTTGAGACTGTGCAGGGAGACACAGCAAACCTTCTGGCCATGACACGTATTGATGTGCCATCCTGGAGAAGTTGGACTACCTGTGCAACCTCTGTAGGGTCCAGGTATCGCCTCATGCTACCAGTAGTGACACTGACTGTAGCCAAATGCAAAACTAGTGAAGAAACAGTCAGAAAAGATGAGGAGGGAAAAATGTCAGTGGCCTCCACCTGTTAAACCATTCCTGTTTTGGGGGTCATCTCATTGTTGCCCCTCTAGTGCATCTGTTGTTAATTTCATTAACACCACAGCAGCTGAAACTGATTAACAACCCCCTCTGCTACTTAACTGACCAGATTAATATCCCATAAGTTTCATTGACTTTATGCTATACTCTGATTAAAAAGTGTTCCTTTAATTCTTTTGAGCAGTATATATAACTTATCGAGACCACTTATTCTTAGATTCCTGTTATTGATAGATTTTACAAAAATGTGCACATTATACAATTTTAACCTAAATTAAACCAAGCTTTGCTTAGACTGAAGAAGAGTTTATGTTGTGAATGGTGGATTTCCATTCTTTACCTGAGACTGTAATTCAATGGTTCTTTTCCCATCCTTGCCTAAGATCATCAAGGGGTGAGCACCTTGAAATTAGTTGATAGACATGCAAAATGCTACCAGTTGATTTGTCACTTCTCTCTATTATTTATTTAAGTATACATATGTAAGAAAAATTAGGCAAGTTGGACAGGTTCTTTTTTTACAAAGATTTAAAAATATAGCTTGTTCTGTTAGATTTCCCCCACTGCCTAATTTATGTATTTTCCTGGACCTCCCTGTCCACCCTCCTGATGTTTATCCAGCAGAGGGTATTCTGTCTGGACATCATCTTTGCACAACTAATATTAATCTCTAGCTGGAAATCAGTTTTTTAATCTACTCAAACTTTTGGCAGCTCGTAACTATTGGAATTCTGACTCCAAAATAGGGAAGTGGTAAGCTGCTGTGCTTTAGGAGAGGAGCTGGTTGGCTGGGAGTCCACTTTAATTCTTCACTTTTCTAATTAATCTGTCAGCTTTTGGGCTTGCTGTGTCTTTCAAGTCTCTTTAGCCAGTCTAAACAGGCATCAGTAACTTTCACCTATTTAGGCACTCCTTTACAGGGGGATATTTATAGAGTTCTGTTGTTGATTAGTTGTTGTTTACTGTCACAGCCATCTTTTCTGTGATTGTAAATTGTTGTTTTCTCTAATTTAATTTAAATTTAAATATCTGATCACAAAAAAAGAACATGTAGTATGTTACTGGAATTAGATATTTGAAGCATAGTTGTTAAAAGGATACCCACAAGGTACATTTTCAGTCTAGACAGATAATGGATACCTAATGACTTCAATGCCTGCCTTAACTCTTTACTTTGGTTCTATATTTTAATTTAGTGATGTATCAAATTTTTAGAACATTTTTTATAGTTATTAATGACTATTGCACAGAGCAAAGTACAAAATGAAAAGAGGTGCTGTTCCTTTGCCTTCTGAATCCACCCGTAGTTTCCAAATACATATATTCATGACCCAGAAATAAAACTGGACTTAGGTAGTGCCACAGTAATCTTTACTTTAGATCTTTGCAGAGCTCTCTTTTTAATCTGCGCCAATTTTGTGCTTTAAATGACTTAAATTAAAATAGAATGTGACCATTTTAAACAGGATTTGGTAATATACTGTAATCTATACAGAGATATTTTAAAAAAGAAATTAGAGCTTTGGTGTAATGTCCATTTTAGGATATTCTCAACCCATCCTTATCCAGAGCTCATACTATCCTTTGACAGGGTACTAGTACAGCACTTGGCCCACTAACCCACACATTTACAAAATGGGCCAATTTGAAATCACTGATTAACCTAACTATCATTGGGGATGTGAGAGGAAAACCAAGGTAATTGGAGGAAAACATACACAAGCAAATCCCACATAAACAATGTCACTGTGCAGACTGATACCCAGGATGTTTGATCTATGAAGCATTAGTGTTACCCACTGCACTACCATGTCACCTGTGAAAGGACTTTTATCATCTGTGAATTCGTGATTGAAACCTTCAATGTCCTTGCTTACGTTATTCACTGAATAATCAATTCATGTAATTTTAGATGCTTTAAATATGGATTAGTAGTAAACGTGGACATTTGTATGGAGAGATATTAACCTGAACAACCTCGGCCGAGAGATATTATTAACCTTAGACCTGTTAGTTTAAGAAAACAAGAAACATTACTTGAACATACTGTAGTAAAGTGATAATCAGAAAGAAATAAACTTTAAAATTCAGTCAAACACTATGAAACAATATACTGTAAAGAAAGAAAACAACAGATTACCAATTCACAGAATTTTACTAGACTATAAAATCACTTTCTCTAATGTCTTCAGTTTAAGTGCTATTAGAAACATGCAATGGCTAAAGTGAAATGTAGCAATACTCAGTTAAAACTGTGCTCTTTTATTGCTACGTGATCACTCCTAACATTACCATATAAAATGGGATAGATAGATAGATAGATAGATAGATAGATAGATAGATAGATAGATAGATAGATAGATAGATAGATAGATAGATAGATAGATAGATACTTTATTAATCCCCAAGGGGAAATTCATGTACTCCAGTAGCAGCATACTGATAAAAACAATATTAATTTAAGAGCAATAAAATCGCAGTGCAAGTTAAAAAATGCAAGGTGGAGAGTGTGAGGCAGGTATAACTGTCTATAATCTTGTGTAGTGTTAACATTTACCCCCTTTACGTTTACGAAGAGTCGTATAGTTTGGGAGAGGAATGATCTCCTCAGTCTGTCAGTGGAGCAGGACAGTGACAGCAATCTGTTGCTGAAGCTATTCCTTTGTCTGGTGATGATACTGTTCAGTGGATGCATTGGATTCTTCATGATTGACAGGAGCCTGCTCAACGCCCGTCGCTTTGCCACAGATCTCAAACTGTCCAGCTCCATGCCTGCAATAGAGCCTGCCTTCCTCACCAGTTTGTCCAGGCGTGAGGTGTCCCTCTTCTTTATAGTGCGTCCCCAGCACACCACCGCGTAGAAGAGGGTGCTCACTACAACCATCTGATAAAACATTGGGTGGTGGCCGAAGGCAGGACGCCTGCCTTCTAAGGAAGTGGCCTCAGGTGGTGAAGCAGCAGCCGCTCCATGGTCTTCATCACATGTGACGTCACAGATCATGTGGACTTTTTAATTTTATTTTATTGCACTAATGTTACACACATAAATATACTACTTTTTCTTTGCCATTGTCTTTGTTCGAGGACCTTTTTTCTGGTGAAGGGCAGTTTGAAGGCATAGTCTAACGATATACAGGTACAGTGGGTGACTCTGAAGAAAACTCCTCCATAGCCCCCACAATCGATTGTGGTTCATTAGTCCTGCATTGCTGTATTTTCAAGTTGCATAGCTGGCACTTCTTTCACTAAGATGAATTTAAAATTGAATTTTGCCTTTGTCTATGGTCAAATAAAGGCCCATATCATGGTTTGTTTTCAGAGAAATGACACCTTTTATTGGCTAACTAAATAGATTTCAAATGCAAGCTTTTGAGGCAGCTAAGGCCTCTTCATCAGGCAAGGTGTAAAAAAACAATAAATAAAAATACTCTAGCTTATAGTGGAACAGCAAAGTGTTTTTTTCTTTCATCTTAACAAACTTTTTGTTCAAATGTTAGTAAAATTAATAAACCTTAAATGAATTAACCTGAAAGAAGAGAACAATAAAATTAATAAAATGTAGAGAAAGAATAACCACCACTAGAGAAAGTCCTGTAAGGTTTTTTTTGAAGTGCATTGTCTGTAAGAAAGGCCTCTGATGTAGTCAGTTGGTCAATCAGTCTGTTAGTCCATATATCTGGCAATAAAACTCTTGTCTCTGTTCAGACAATTTTATAGAGTATTGCATTTAAGCATAAGTTTGTATTCCCATTCTCTCCACTCCTGTTGGGTCTTGAAATTACCCATAAGCACAGTGACTCTCAGATTCTTGATGCTGTGGCAATTACTTTTAAAGTGTGCTGCCACCGGAAGATCAACACTGTTCTGATTAATATGAAATCTCCATCCATCCATCCTCTTCCGCTTATCCGATATTGTGGTGTGGGGGCAGCAGCTTGATCAGAGGTGCCCAGACTTCCCTCTCCCCAGCCACTTCTTCTAGCCCTTCTGGTGGAATCCTAAGGCGTTCCCAGGCCAGCCAGGAGACATAGTCCCTCCAGCGTGTCCTGGCTCTTCCCGGGGCCTCCTCCCGGTTAGACGTGCCCGGAACCCCTCACCAGGGAGGCATCCAGGAGGCACCCTGATCAGATGCCTGAGCCACCTCATCTGACCCCTCTTGATGCGGAGGAGCAGTGGCTCTACTCTGTCCCCTTCCGAAATGACTGAGCTTCTTACCCTATCTTTGAGGGAAAGCCCAGACACCCTGTGGAGGAAACTCATTTCAGCCCCTTGTATTCGCAATCTTGTTCTTTCGGCCACTACCCATAGCTCATGACCATAGGTGAGGGTAGGAACATAGATCAACTGGTAAATTGATTGGTTTACGGCTCAGCTCCTTTTTCACCTTTTTCGCCTGTCGATCTCACGCTCCATTCTTCCCTCACTTGTGAACAAGACCCCGTGATACTTGAACTCCTCCACTTGGGGCAGGATCTCGCTTCCAAACCCTGAGAGGGCACTCCACCCTTTTCCGGCTGAGAACCATGGTCTCGGATTTGGAGGTGCTGATTCCCATCCCAGCTGCTTCACTCAGCTGCGAACCAATCCAGAGAGAGCTGAAGATCACGGCCTGGTGAAGCAAACAGGACATCATCATCTGCAAAAAGCAGTAACCCAATCCTGAGTCCACCAAACCAGACCTCCTCAATGCCCTGGCTGTGCCTATAAATCCTGTCCATAAAAGTTATGAACAGAATTGGTGACAAAGGGCAGCCCTGGCGGAGTCCAACTCTCACTGGAAACGGGTTTGACTTACTGGCAGCAATGCAGACCCATCTCTGACACCGATTGTACAGGGACTGAACAGCCCTTGTCAGGGTTTCCAGTACCCCATACTCGGAGTACCCCACACAGGATTCCCTGAGGTACACGGTCAACACCTTTTCCAAGTCCACAAAACACATGTAGACTAGTTGGGCAAACTCCTGTGAACCCACCAGAATCCTACCAAGGGTGTAGAGCTGGTCCACTGTTCTGCGACCAGGACGAAAACCACACTGTTCCTCCTGAATCAGAAGGTTCGACTATCTGACGGACCCTCTTCTCCAAGACCCCCGAATAGACTTTTCCAGGGAGGCTGAGGAGTGTAATCCCTCTGTAGTTGGAACACACCCTCCGGTGCCCCTTCTTAAAGACAATCCAGAGGCACTGTCCCCAATGTCTATGTGATGTTGCAGAGGCGTGTCAACCAAGACAGTCCTACAACATCCAGAGCCTTGAGGAACCCCAGGGCCCTGCCACCAAGGAGTTTTTTGACCACATTCGGTGACCTCAGTCCCAGAGATAGGGGAGCCCACCTTCAAGTCCCCAGGCTCTGCTTCCTTGTTGGAGGCATGTTAGTGGGATTGAGGAGGTCTTCGAAGTACTCCCCCCACCGACCCACAACGTCCCAAGTCGAGGTCAGCAGCACAGCATTCCCACCATATACAGTGTTGACACTGCACTGCTTCACTCTCCTGAGATGTTGAATGGTGGACCAGAATCTCTTTGAAGCCATCTGAAAGTCGTTCTCCATGGCTTCCCCAAACTCCTCCCACACCCGAGTTTTTGCCTCAGCAACCACTGAAGCCGCATTCTGCTTGGCCTGCCAGAAGCTATTAGCTGCCCCTAGAGTCCCACAGGACAAAAGGGTCCTGTAGGACTCCTTCTTCAGCTTGACGGCATCTCTCACCACTGGTGTCCACCAATGGGTTTGGGGATTGCCCCCACGACCGGCACCGACCACCTTACGGCCACAGCTGCGGTCAGCCGCCTCAACAATAGAGGCATGGAACATGGCCCATTCAGACTCAATGTCCCCCACCTCCCTCGGGACGTGGTTGAAGTTCTGCCGGAGGTGGGAGTTGAAGCTACTTCTGACAGGGTACTCTGCCAGACGTTCCCAGAAGAACCTCACAACACGTTTGGGCCTAACAGGCCTGACCAGCATCCTCCCCCACCATCGAAGCCTACTTACCACCAGGTGGTGATCAGTTGACAGCTCCGCCCCTCTCTTCACCCTAGGCCTAGGGTGTCTTGGTGCCAAGTGCACATATGAACACCTCTATGCTTGAACATGGTATTCGTTATGGACAATCCGTGATGAGCACAGAAGTCCAATAATAAAACACCGCTCGGGTTCAGATCGGGAGGGCCATTCCTCCCAATCACACCCTTCCAGGTCTCACTGTCATTGCCCGCATGAGCATTGAAGTCTCCCAGCAGTACGATCCCCAGAAGTATGCCCTCTAGCACCCCCTCCAAGGACTCCAAAAAGGTTGGTACTCCAAACTGCTGTTTGGCGCATACGCACAAACAACAGTTAGGACCCGTCCCCCCACCCGAAGGCGGAGGGAGTCTACCCTCTCATCCACCGGGGTAAACCCCAATGACCAGGCAACAAGTCGGAGGGCAATAAGTATGCCCACACCCGCTCAGCGCCTCTCACTGGTTGCAACTCCAGAGTCGTAAAGAGTCCAGCCCCTCTCAAGGAGATTGGTTCCAGAGTCCAAGCTGTGCTTCGAGGTGAGCCCGACTGTATCTAGCCGGAACCTCTCAACCTCGCGCACTACCTAAGGCTCCTTTCCCCTTCAGAGAGGTGACATTCCATGTCCCAAGAGCCAGCTTCTGTAGCCAAGGATCGGACCGCCAAGGTCCCTGCCTTTGGCCACCACCCAACTCACACTGCACCTGACCTCCTTGGACCCTCCCATATGTGGTGAGCCCATGGGAAGGGGGACCCACTTTGCCTGTTCAGGCTGTGCCCGGCCGAGCCCCATGGGTGCAGGCCCGGCCACCAGGTGCTCACCATCGAGCCCCACCTCCAGGCCGGGCTCCAGAGAGGGGTCCCAGTGACCCGCGTCCAGGCGAGGGAAAACGACATCCAAATTTTTTGTTCTTCATAGGAGGTTTGTTGAACCGCTCTTTGTCTTATCCCTCACCTGAATATGAAATCTATGTGAGTTCATTCACTGGCACAGTGTCTGACCAGTTTTCCGTACATACAGTCCTGTGTTGGGGCACCTTATTCACATGATTGGGTAGACTACATTAACATATTTGCATGTGAATGAACCCTTTATTTTATGATCCTGTTGGCAATTTGGTATAACTACCTGATCTGTTGTGTAAATATGTGCACAGGTGCCACACAGGCAGGGAGATGTGCCATTTGCTGCTGAGGCACACATAGAGTTTCAGACAATAAGTTGTTTGAGGTTTGGTGGTTGTTTGTATGCAAGGAGGGGAGGTTCTGGGCTATATATCATTCAGTTTGCAGCCTTTCTGTACCATGGGTTGAAGCTCTTTCATAATTTTGTGAAGTGCCAATGTGGATGATAAGTTACAACTACTGGGACCCGGTTCTTGGTTTCTGCACCTTTGTATTCCAGAAGGTTCTCTTGGTATAGCCGTAGCTCTCCTGATTTGTAGGTCTGTTGATTTGGGAGTGTATCCTTGTATGATGAAGTCTGTCCTGAGTTTTTGCAGTTGTATGTC
>NW_024377515.1:0-25000 GCF_016835505.1 Polypterus senegalus
ATATGAAAGCTTATTAGGGTACAGAGAAAAAAGGCACACGGTGGGGAAAAAGCACGAAATGTCCACTTCAATCTCGACATTTCCACTTTAATCACGTAGTTTATTTTGTCATTAAAGTAGAACATCATAAAATTCATCTTAAAATTGTTTAATTAACCAGTTTCTAAAATCACATCGTAATTAAAGTAGCACGTTAAATGCTTTGTTTTGTATTTGATTTTCTATGTGCTCAATGTGTGTGAATCACTACTTGCTTCTTAAACAGGCTCTCTTCCTCCAACTGGACACAGAGTCCATTACATTCGTGATATTACAGCTCTCTGAATAACTAAAATACTGAGATGTATACGTGATGTCATTTCCATGATGATAGGAGTTAAAGCACGTTATTAAACATGTTTCACTTCGATGAAATAATTTATTGCAGCAGTACTCAGGGGCGGCTCTAGGCTTGAGGTGGCACTGGGCAGAGGAAGAATCGGTGGCTCCTTCGCCCGCCAATGTCATGCACGGTGTATGGCCACGTATGTTGCAGACACTGCATAGCAGCCTCATGCTCATGACACAAGCATTTAACTTTTGCCGAAATTGTCGCTGCGTTTTTAGCTGTGTTGTTATTTTCTCTCTGTTTTATATTCAATATATGTTGGCGTAGCCGTCACTGCAGTCAGTGCTTTTCTTTCCCCAAGTAACCGATCGCCATGCAATCAGCTCTGTAATAAACGTTAAGCCATCTGTAAGCTTAGCGCCGATTCTTTAAAACGTTTAAAGAACAATTTAATTTGTTTAAATTTAAGTTTAATTATTCTATCCTTAACGACACTCCCAGTGAAGAATTCTAGATTATTTAAATGAAGTTAAAGTTTTATCTGTATAATTTAACAAACATATTTTGCTGCATTTCACCTTAAAAATGATATCGTCATCATATGTAAATACGCGCTTTATAAAGTGGCTCAGGTTGTGCGATATTATAACTGTAGTGCAAGTTTACAGTGGGGTGATTGTACTTATAAGTCCTAACAGTTCTACAAGGAGCACTTGATTGGCTGCATTTAAAGTTCTTGGGATTAAACTGTTTTGAACCGCGAGGTCCGTACAGGAAAGGCTTTGAAACGTTTTGCCATGGCAGAAACAGCGTGTGCTTAAAGCTGTATACCGATAATTCTTTTTCTGATCAGCTGCTGCTGTGATTCACACTCAGATACAGTGATATAAATACTCCGAGTGGTGCAGTGAGAGAAATATGGAAAAAGATGATCCGCTGTGGCAACTCCTAACGGGAGGAGTTGAAAGAAGAAGGTGCAGTGAGAGTAACAACGCTAAAGCAGTTATGGCATTTGGAATACTATGGCTGTTCCCTGGACCATTATATTGTTACGAGTTAATTACAATCAAATGCATTACACTAATAAACAATATGCGGTTAGTTTCTGTGTATTTATAAAGCTGCGTCATGAAAATAATGAGTAATCACACAAGAACAGTAGCAGTGCTTTGACGCTGGGTGCCGCCAGTGTGCAAAACCGAGCGGAGAACTTGCGTACGACAAGGCATGAGGTACCGTGGAAAAGTGCGTGGCTTTACGCCAAGTGTAGGTTTTATACATCGCGATTTGAACGTGGAAAAGTTCTGTTGCATACGCACCGTTTATACATGAGGCCCCTGGAGATGAAAATAAGCACAAGTAGTTTAAAGAGTTTAGAAATCAACAGTCTATGAAAGGTCGTTGTATAGCAGAGGATTGGTCAGCCATTTATAGTTCTGTTAATGATACAGTAACTCGTCTTTAGTTTAATTAAAGTCAACAAATGCTAAAGAAAAATACTCTTTTCGTGGACTGGATCATTTTTATAACATTTATTTTCAAAATGTAATGAAGAAAATTAATTTAATATTAAATTAGTTTAAAGTGATTTGAATTAAGGATTAGTTACCAAGGAGAAGGACAAAATGAATAAGAGCGATAGAGAAACCAGGGAAAGATCAATATTCTCCAATTTTCATCAAATATCTAGATGGGTAGTTTATGGATTATACACAGATGGTTTAAATGTTACTGAAAAAATCAGGTAGCTTCAGCATTTTATTTCATAACGTTTGTGAAGGTATTTGCTATCAGAGAGATATTAGATTAGTTTTTGTTTTTCCAGTCAAAATTCTGTCAATTTCTTTGGCCCTTGAGTGGGAAAGTGAAATAAAGTATCTGAAAGTTGCTATTTTAATAAATTCTTTATTGTCCTTACATGAATCAGTGGCTAGGAAATTGTTTAATAATCAAAGACTGATTTTGAAATAAAACACAAATGAATAGGCGTATTCACGAATAAAGTATTAGTGAAACTAATATGGATTACCAGACATAAAGGTATACTGGATATTTAATGACAGCCGTTGAATAAAGAATAAGTACGTTTAGAATTTTCTTTGGAAAAGATTAAATTTAGAATGTGATTAAAAATTAACATGAAATGAGGGGCACATTGTATGTCTAAACATCAGTAAAGTAAGACACTTATATCAACTAAAACCAACAATAAAGGATATAATGAAATAAAGAGTCAGTCATGGAGATACAATGTGATTATTAATAGACGTTAATTAGGGCATTGAGGATTAAATCAGTATTTATGTTATGTTGGAAAGCATATAGAGAAGGAATGTTATACAATGTGGGATAAAAGAAGCACTTTAAAATGTCTTGTAATAAGTATAGGAATGAACTATGAAAAAAATATTTACAGTCAATTAAAAAGAAGACAGCCTTTCATCAAAATTAGTAAAATTAGAAAAAAGGCAGTAGAGAACAGATTTCCATTAAAAGAATTTATGATGTTGTGAGGTCTGTGAACTGAATTGGCACCAGAAAAATATAGGAACAGCACAAAGAAATGAGGTAGCCACGTCTATGGAGGAATGCTTGTCTATTGATGTCCAGCAGATTACAAAAATACATCAAAGAAAGTGACGTGTCAGCCTGTTTTTTAACAGGAAAAAAGAAAGAAGTCCAGTGCGGTTCATTACGAATATGCTTTGGTTTCTCTGTTTTTTAAAGTATTTTCTTTTGGATGGTGATTTGACCTTTTCTACTCTGGAACTTGGATTTTCTTACAGAATGTGTCTTTGACTTTCTTTACTAGAATTGTATTTTTTCCTCCTTTGAAGCTTTTGTTTTTTTTCATTCAATAAATACTCCTTTATAGACTGGGGTTAACAGCGACCCTTTTCCTTCTGGGACATTTTGCATGTGCTTTGGGACTTTACAGAAACTGTTTCAAAACTTTAAGTGTAAAGCATATTTTGTGCTGGTGTAGACTGCAGATTGTCACTGAAGTGGAAGATATGCTGGTTTATGGTGCACCTCCTCTGCCAAGGCTGGTGGGATTCTGGCCTGTATCCCTTGCTGGAAACATTTTGGACAGTTTTAGGCAAGACAGATCTGCTCGATGTATAATTTTGAGTTGAATAATTGTATGCTTTGCGCATATTGAGCTCGAGTGAATTCTCTGCATTGCTTCTTTCCACTCCTTTTCTGATATATTAATTAAGAGATCTTTTTCCCATTGTCCTCTTGGATCTTTGAAAGGGAAGGACTATAAAATAATTTTATATATTGCAGAGATGGTGTCTAAGTCCTTGAAATTGAGCAATATTTTTTACGGCATGGACGAGGGTGTAAGTTGAGGAAAATTGTGCAGGTCTGTTTTAGAAAGTTCCAAATTTGAAGATAGTGAAAGAAATGTGTAGCTGGAAATTTACATTTGGAATGTAATTGTTCATTGGATGCAAAGATGTTCTCTGTGTAAAGATCTCTAAGAAATTCAATCCCAATTTTTTTCCAGATATTAAAAACTGCATATGTTTGTGAGGGTTAAAAGAGGTGGTTCTCTTGCACAGGTGCCACATATAAAAGCTTCTCCATCTTAAAATGCTTTCTACATTGGTTCAATATTCTGAGTGAGTGAAGCACAATTGGGTTATTAGTATATTGGCGATAACTTGCATTTATTGGGGCAGAAAACAGGGAATATAAAGAAGTACTGCAGGATTTTACTTCTATTGTGGACCAGGCCGGTGTATGTTCATCTATTTGTGTCCATGTTTTTATAGCTTCTATGTTTGCTGCCCAGGAATAAAACTGGAAGTTAGGTAGAGCCATGCCACCTTCTGCCTTTGGTCTTTGTAGGGTCGGTCTTTGGATACGTGGAAGTTTTGAGTTCCAAATAAATGAGGTTATTATTGAATCTAATTGCTTAAAAAATAATTTAATGATGTATATTGGAAAGTTTTGAAATAAAAAAAGAAGCTTAGGAAGGATATTCATCTTAACAACGTTAATTCTTCTAGCTAGAGTGAGATGAAGGGTTGATCATCTATGCAAGTCTTGCTTAATTTTTTCCATACAGATGGCGAAATTTTGTTGATAAAGAGCTTTGTGTTTACTTGTGATGTTAACCCCTATTTATTTAAACTGTTCTGCAATGATAAAAGGTAGGGTGTCAAATCTAATATTATATGCTTGAGAATTCACTGGAAAGAGTACACTTTTATTCAGATTATTTCTGAGACCAGAGATCTTTGGAAATTCTGTAAGTGCTGTTAAGACTGCAGGCAATTTCAATCTGGAGCAGCATGGTGGCACAATGATTAGTGCTGCTGTCTGACAGGTCCAGGTTTTTTTTAATTCTATAAAACCGATTTGAAAAGAAATTGGAGCTGATAGTACAAGGGGGACCTCCACTGGTGAGGACAGGAGAATCCTCACGATGGCAAAGAAAAAGCCCCAAATGCCTGTCTGACAGATCAGACACAGTCTTCAGGACGCAGATATGTGTGTCAGAGACGACTATCACCAGAATATTTCATGAACAGAAACACAGAGGCCACACTACAAGATGCAAATCACTGGTTAGCCAGAAAAACAGGATGGACAGATTACAGTTTATGAATAAGGACTTGAAAGAGGCCTGCAGAATTCTGGGAAAAGGTCTTGTGGGCAACTGAGACAAAAATGAATCTGTGATGGGGAGAGCAAAGTGTGGAGATGAAACAGAAATGCTGAAGATCCAAAGCAGACCACCTCATCTGTGAAACATGGTGCTTTGGGTGTTATGGCTTGGTGATGTACAGTATGGCTGCCACAGATCCTGGCACACTTCTCTTCATTGATGATGGAACTGCTGATGGCACAATTAGTTCTGAGTTGTATGGAAAGATTTGATTTGCTCAAACTCCAATAAATGCCTCAAAACTCACTGAACGATGCTTCATTCTAGAACAAGACAATGATCCAGGCATACTGCTAAGACAACACAGGAGTTTTCTAAAGCTAGAAAATGAAAAAATTCTTGAATGGCTAAGCCAGTGATGCGATTTCAGTCTAATTGAGCAGGCTTTCCATATGCTGAAAAGAAAAATTTAGGGGACAAACCCCCTGAAACAAGCCGGAGCTGAAGATGGCTGCATTAGAGGCTTGGCAGGGCACCTCCTGAAAAGATCCTCAGAACCTGGTGATGTCTATGAATCGCACCTGGGGCCTCAAGTATAACACTATGTGTATATTTCACAATAAAATATGGTGTATTGACTGAAACAGAAAAAAATAGTGTCTGGTCAGGAAAGGTCAGGGTGGGGAGCATGCACTGGTACAGAGCGGTGTCGCACCCACCACACAACGAAACAGCTCAGGACCCTGGTTGGCATGCACCCCAGGCATACACATGGTCTAGTCCCACCCACCAGAAATTATCCTCTATCTGCTGGTGCCGAGTGTTATGTGGGTGTCCCCTTGACCTGGTCCTGCCACTCGGGTCCTCAACAATGAGGATCTTGCAAACTGGATGACCCTGTGGGAAATTGTGCCACTTGGCCATAGTGCTGTAACTGACAATCCCTCACAATGCAGGTAATTTGCCTCATTTGGGATTCCATGAGCAACCGCTTAATCGACACAAAGTCATACCAGCAGTACCCAAGGATTCCCTGTGGAGATACAGTACTAAAGGAGTCCAGACTACTCGCTCAGTCTATCGAGAGCTTCAAGCAGAGCCTCCATTGACTCCGTAAAGATCACACCATAATTTGCAAGGTCAAGTCAGTGAATTTTTCTTCATCCACAGATACCCCACAACCGCTGTACCCCATGACCTTGCCCATCACCCAGTCCAAGCAAGCATTGGACAGAGTTGGAGGAAAAACACACCTGATGAATCCCGGAATCAAATGAAGAAAATGCAGAGGTTCTGCCTCCACTCTGCACAGCACTCACAGTATCAGTGTTCAGGCCGGCCATGATATCCAATAACTCTGAGGGGATCCTGCGAAGTCCCAACTGAGTCATACATATATGCTTATGCACAAAAAAATTCAGATACATAAAAATGTACTTACCCCCAAGTTCCACACACTTTCACTTTAAAAATCTCAATGGACATGAAGTTTAACGCACGCGCACTCGTCTAAAGCCCCACCCTGACACCTCCCAGAATTTTACATATTTTAAAATAAAAATCAATATAAATAATCACCTTCTATTCAGTTTGTTTTTAAAAGACAAAGGCAAAATCACGAATTAATGGAATGCGAAGTGGAGGCAAAGAAAAATATATCTTGAAGGCTTAAGCACTGGTATACGCAAGAAAAGGAAGTTACTGACTGATACAGGGTGGCAGAGACACTCAAAAGGTCAAGCTCAGGAAGTCGCACAGTTCATGAAATAAAAAATAAGCAGTCAAACATCAAAATCGACCTGAAAAGGCGTGTTGCAGCCCACCATCTCTTTATTCTGATTCAGACAGTATTACAAAAAGTGACCCTTTGTGGTGATCAGGTAAAGCTTCGTACGATGGCTGTACACACAACTCTGCCTGAACCATCTGGCTGTGTGCTGGCCGATGCTGTTCGGGAGTCACAAAATGCGAAATGGGATGCAGTAACAGATGTGGCCAATAAAGTAAGGAATATAAGGGCTGTACTTTGTGATATTGACCACAATTTAAATTAATTGGTTGAAAAATAAATATTGCACCTGATTACCAGCATTTAAATTCTGCTAATTACATTCAAATGAACCTGTAACGTTATCTGAAAACTGGGCGTCCCTTTAAATTGCGTTTTGATGTTTCGCAGTTCAACCAGAGTGAAAGGAAATCTTACATATCTGGATGACAAGTGGATAATACCATCGCATACAGCTGGCATGGCGCGACTCAGTTATGTGTGTGAAATACCTAAACGGTCAGTGAGTTCACGTTGAAAAGCTCCTGTGGCTAAGAACCCGAGAGTGGACAGATCTTACAAAGGCGCAGGTAGAGCACAATTCCTCAAAGTCTGCCTTTGTAAGCTGGCGCCAGTTCAGCACACAGCGCCAAGAGGATACCACTTGGAAATCGAAATCAACTTAGAAGCCAGTCATGATCATCGTCTCTAAATACACACTCTCTTCTAATTCTTACTTTTTTGATGTCTTCTAATAACGCTATAGCAGCTACGGCAGTTGTAATAGCTTAGCTACTCCATGTACCATTATATTGTTACAGAATGATTACAATCAAGTGAATTAAATTTGTTAACGATATGCAATTAAATTTGGTGTATTTAATAAATCCCCTGATGTGAATATGAAAAAGAAGAGCAGACCACAGAAACAGTAGCACTGCTTTGACGCTGGGTGCCGCCGGTTTGCAAAACTGACCAGAAACGTGCATAAGCAAGAAAGGGGTCTACCGTCAAAATATCTGTGGCTTTACTCCAAATTTAGTTTTTAAACATCGCAAAGTGTAGTAAGAAACGGGCGTATGCAGCATTTTATACATGAGGCCCATGGTGATGTCTATGAATCACAGTCCTGAAGCAGGCATTTGATGGGAGGGAAATGAAACACAATCCTAAATATGAAGGCTTTAATAGACCTGCCATTGCTGAGGCCCAAACATTATGGAGCCCTGAAATAGAACCACGTAGAAAAAGTGTTGTCATTTCTATGTGGTGTGACTGAAATGTCTGCAAATCTCCTTAAATTAAGTCTGCAATGTGCACTCTAATCACACCTGAATTGTTTGATTTGTAATTTTTAAAATGTGGAGCAGAAGTGTAAATCAAAGAAAAACATTACAAAAGGCATTATATATAGAAAAAGTAACGTGTAATAATCAAAACGTTTTTTCAATGTGTATCTCGCAAGCCTGGCATGTTCATATGAATGATTTGCAGTAGCAAGCTGTACACAAACTTGTGAGAGTGAGGATTCACTATAAAGCACAGCTTCAGAATGAGCTCGGGTAGATAAAGAAATTCCAAAAAAAATCAGGATTACGTGGACATTTAAAACAAGTTAATCAAGTGATTTGAAGAAGTACTTTGAACAGGTCACAAATATTACAAGTTAGAGCTACGAGAATGACCGAACAAAGTCAAGAGAAGGTTGGTGTCACTGCTTCTAGCAGCTTTAGCATCAGCATGCTGTCCATTTCTACAGAGTCACTGACACAGACAAGAACAATATGGAGACAAAGAAGCCACGACAGAAGAAAAGATGCATGAAACAAACCTAGACAAAGGTCCCCTTTCCATTTCTTCCCCTCTTTTGCTACATTCTACATAAACTCAGAACTCATACTTGCTGAGCACCAACTTTACACAACTGGAAATACCTGAATGTGTCCAAAGATATCTGAATAAGATGAAGCATCAAAAACCACTAGTGACCTGCTTAACACATCAGAATCAATAATGTGTATGTTCAGTTAAAGTACAAAAGTAAACAATTTTAAGCACACATGTATTATGACACATACACTTAAAATGAACATCAACTAGCAGAATAAAAAGAATGGTCACATATCAAAGTTAAATGAACTGCATTTGAGTGGTAAGAGATGGTGGAGTTGCAATTCCTTTAATTACATTTTCAGACTAAATAGGCCATCCAGTCACCATGATGGACTTTGGCATAGGAACACTCAATGGAGTACAAAAATAAATCCAAAGTGGAAGAGACTTGTGATCATAAACATTCAGAGGCCTGTCAACTCTAAAGCCATCTTGCACTTCCAAAACCCCACCATGCCATTTCCTTTGTCATTAGGCTGCATATCGAGTAGGGTTTGAACAGACCTTTGTGTTAAAGGGTGACCACCAAAACCATTTAGTTCAGGAAAGACAATTGGTTTAGGTGCAGAACTGCACTGTGCTGAAGTTCCCAACCAAACCAGAGAAGGTCCTCAAAGACCCCACATTAGGGTGGCACGAGATTTAAAAATTAAGGTCTCAACCATTGTCCGTTTCCATAAAACCATGAATTTTAAAATATCTGGAGGTGTGACATTTGCCAGCTTTCAGTGTTTCAGCATCAGATGTTGGTTCTATTTCTATATTAACTGCAGATAAAGTAGGATTTTAGAAAATATTCTTTCAAATTTAGTTTGTGTTGCCTGCCATTTTGTTTTCTTCAACTACAGTAGTTTACTAGGATTAGTTTTTGTTTAACTACTATCATTGATATTTATGGTCATTTACACTTACTGCCCAATTATAATTGGGGGTCAACATTTTCTGTCTGCTTGCATTTGAAATTTCACTTTTCAGTAATTACGCGGCAGCAAGTTTGTCTGCACCTTTGACACGTAGCCAGAGTACAGTGTGTCTGGTTGGAGAGCCAATTGCTCAAAAGTTCCATCCGATTGTGTTGCTGTCTGAAGCAACTGATCGAAAACTTGATGCTACCAACTGACTAGCTTAGGTTAGTCCTGATGAATTGAATGATCACCCAGACAATCAAGCAGTTTCACATCATCATGGCAGATAACTGCATGGTGTAAGTTAACTTTGCAAAGACAATTCACTTACTCAGGATTACAACTCCACCATACATGGATGAGCAGAAATACACAGGAATTTATCACCATGTCTGCTGTCAGGGAAACCTTACTGTTACAGTACAAAAATTGTGTACAACATTAGTTATCTGGAAACTCCAAGTAGAATGACTGCAGAGACAGGGAATTGTACCTACTAGTGACCAGCATTACACAAGAAATGTATTGAACAGTAATGTCACAGAAACAGATCTGGCCCACCCACTTTTCTAAAATCTACTGTTGTCAGATTGTGCATTTTATAAATAATTGATCATATCATGTATATTCAAACACAGGGGCAGAGAAAGTCCACCATTTAAATTAAAAAGCCCATTGTAGTGCAACCTTCCCTCAGAGGACAGATCCCAGACTGGCGGGACACTAACCAGTCCACCACACATTGGCTCCAAGTCCTATTATTGTTTTTATGCCATTGTAGTCATGGCCAAGATATCTACGCTGTATGGTACAAGCTGCCCGGACAAAGCAGAAACTGATATTTTCTTAACACCCTGGAGAATGACAGAATATTTAAATGGAAAGGACCAAGCAGCCAGTCACTTTGAAGTATTTTTATTCAAACCAGAGCTCAAAAGCAGATTGAGAAAGTTGACACAAACCACAATTGAAACTATTCTTTAAATCCAAGCTCTTCATAACAAGCTCCCAAGTCAATCTGAAATGTCTTCAACACATTCTTCAGGGCTGTTTTAGCATCAGGACCAAAGCTGTCAAGCTTCTCTACTGCCACTGTGACAATGACTTCACTGATGATCTGTAAAGGAAAATTACAATTACTCATTGCTATTATTGCCAGCCCTACTCAGTAGTTTGAGCCAATGAGGCCAGGAACTGCCAGCAGCCAAACATCTACATGTTGTACCTTCATGGTATCAAGACTGGCATAACTAATACAAATGGCCAGCACTATCCAGCAAGTCTGAAGAGGGGTTCCTTTCAGAATGGAGTAACTGCCTAGTCAAAAACTAAAAGTACTCTGTTCTGACTTGGTAGACTCTAATACTGTTTCATTAGAAGCCACCAAAGTTTATTTCTTCCATTATCCTTGTAAGAACTTGTGTTAGAGTACAGATTTGTGAAAAATACAGAAATAAAGCTCATTTTGCAAAGGATTGGAAACATCTAGAGGGAGTTAGAGCAGTTAAACATTTGATTTAAAGGGTTTAATTTAGGTATTTGTAGGAATGATTTCCTTAACATAGAATAAAGAGTACATACCTGGAATGTGGTATACATGGTCTACTAAAACCTTCACAGCTACAGAAATTAAAAGCAAGAAAGTAGAGTTGCCAGGTAAACTGATCAATCACTGCCCTGTACACATGGGATGGTCTTTATATTAAGGCAATATACCGTTCTGCACATTAGTATAAACTAGAGATCTCAAAGCTCTTGACTCTCAGGGGACAACATTGAATTTAAAAAGAGATATCTACATTGGAATTTTCCATAACATCTATGATGCAATTGCATATACCAAAGACTTTCCTTTGCTGAAAGGTGATTAGACCACCACATTACATCCCAGCATTTTCATAACATTCATCTAAGCAAGGGCATCAATCACATCAAGCCTTTAAATCCAGTAGGGAGAGAAGTACCTGAAAGTTAACCAGAGGGATCTTGTGCTGCTTGGCATGACTTTCTGCCAGAGCCTTCACGATTTCTTGGTGTTCCCCATTTGCTTTTAGGATTTCTGTCAGCTTGCAAACCACAATTTCCCCATGGGCCTGGACAGCAGGATTGTTCTGCAGCTGCTCTTTGGAAAGGTCGGCAAACTTGGGGAACAGCTTCTGGACATCTGGATGGGTCTCAAACAAGCTGAAGATACAGGGGGGTGGGAGGTAAGTCAATACCCTAACCCTAAAGATTAAGATGCACAAAACCCTCAACACACTAAGCTATTAAACAGCAACAATCAGGAAGTTACTAGAGTTCCTTCATGCAGATTGTTTTTCTAAACCAGCAAAGGTTTCACAATGGCATCAGTTTCAAGAGACACTCTAGCATCTTCACTGGGCCTGGAACAGAGCAGTAAGCAAAAGTTCAAGGCCAGGTGTTAACTAATAATCCTTAATCCATGGGTTACATTGCATTAAGATTTCCCAAACAGCAAGCTGAACAATTGAGCCCCACACTAATCAAGAAAACAAGAGGTTTAATAAGGCAGTAAAATAAGACAAACATTTGTAATGTAATCAAAAAGATGCACTTTACCATTAGATCACCCAGTTTCCGAAAAATTATACACGTCAATTTATGCTATTTAATGTTAAAAAAAAACACCAAAAACCGAGCAAAAATTTACAAATTATAAACGTATTTTAAATATAAAAGCCAAATTGATAAAAAAAAAAATCACCGTAGAAGAATAATCTCCCCATAGCATCTGGGATTAGCCTCCACGGGAGCCCAGAAAGACAACACAGTTTTACAATCAGCAACACAAGAACTCATCGTAGACACTAAGCGCTGCTCAAACTACAAGCCCAGACTGAGAGAAACTGACTGCTGTTTCCCTGACAGGCTTCATCTTCTTTATGAACAGACTGAGACTCCGCCCCCTGAGCACGTGAGTCCTGCCAGCAGGAGAAGCCGCTAATTGAAGCGCCGAGACGCGCACGAGCTCGTCAATTTAAAAGAAGGTATCATTAATCGTTTTATTTCTTTTTTGTTATTTTGAAAAAAATAAAAATGAAAATAAACGAGACTTATACCACAATTACTCTATAGGGAATCTAATTTGCTGTTTATTTTAATTCCGTCCCATCTCCTAACAACAGATGACGGCTTTCAATTGAAGTCTCCTCATTATTGACCTTTACATTCCTCTGTTAGCACTCGAGACTGTTCATTTTATCAAACTAATTTTGTTTTGATTTTTATTTTACTTTTGCTTCATTTTTAACTTAGATTTGCAGATTATCAAAAATATCCTGAAAACAAGAACACTCCAAAGTCTGCTTTGCAGAAAAACATTTTTAAAATCCTCCTTGAGTAGCTACTTTCACTTGCCTGTAAGGTTTAGATGCTTTTGAAATATTCACATCAGTAGATTCAGAGTTTTGTTTCGAACAGTTTCACAATCAATGAGTTATTTTACCTCCTGTTGTTTAATTAGCTGGTCTTTTTCTCTTCTTCGTCTATTAATCTACTTTCAGAAAACGGATGTTGTGTGAGATTTACATTTAAATGAAATATTCGTGTTTTTACAATAATGTTAAATTTTTAAATTTCGTTTCTGTGACGTTTGCTCCTTTACAGTATCCTGACATTGACGACGACAAGTGGAAGAGAACAGACCTGCTAGTATCATCACTAGTAGATAACAGCTTAAATAGTCAAAACACCCGAAAAAGTGGAATTGAAAAGTCTTTGATGATGACAATGAAAAATTTTCAACCCATGATAAAATCAGTAAATAATTCCTAATGCCAGTGCAAATAGTCTAACTTATTATTACATTTTTTATAACAATCCTCAGCTTTAACTTCTGAAGCAATGCTCAGTGCAGTTACCGATCTATAAAAATATTGCAGTGCATGAAATGGTCTGTTTTGGGCTGGAGCAACTGGCCCAGCAGTGTTCTCTGGAAGCCAACGAACAAGAACAATAATTCCAGTAGCGTTTTACCTTAGCAATAAACACTCAAATTTGATAAAGAAAGAAAAAAGTAGGAAAGAAAGAAAGAATGGAGGTCAATGGCAGGAATGTATCATTCACAAAACATTACGCTGCTTCTTGATTTTCACCTTCCACTGTGGAGGACTGCACTAAACTTTAACACCAGGAAGGAAGTCAGTTTGCTCCTTTCACTTGATGGGATATTCACAAGTGTGCTGCTACTGCTTCAAACAGGCCCAGAGTCAGTATGGATAACCACGAATATTGAAAATCAGTTTTTAATTGTGGGGCGGCATGGTGGCACAGTGGGTAGTGTTGCTGCCTCGCATTTAGGAGACCCTGGTTCGCTTCCCGGGTCATCCCTTTGTGGAGTTTGCATGTTCTCACCATTTTTGTGTGGGTTTCCTCAGGGTGCTCCAGTTTCCTCCAACAGTACAAAGACATGCAGGTTAGGTACACTGGTGATCCTAAATTGTCCCTAGTGTGTGTGTGTGTGTGTGTGTGTGCACGCCCTGTGGTCGGCTGACCCCCTGCCTGGGGTTTGTTTCCTGCCTTGTGTCCTGTGTTGGCTGGGATTGGCTCCAGCAGTCCCCAATACCCTGATGTTAGGATATAGCTGGTTGAATAATGAATGCATGGATTTTTTAATTGCTTGCTGACCTGACAATGAGCACCAAACACCTTGCTGTGCAGTCATCGATGTCCTACCAGACCTGTAGTGTGCAGTTCACGCCATCCAGTAGTCTTTGTGTTCTTAACTTGTCATTGTGGCTTGTCCGTTTTCACCTCTATGCCATTTGATCCACGAACTTGAGGTGATGCTGTTTCAGTTTAGACAAATTATAGCCAGTCGATGTTCCTCAACACTTGGTGGTTGGTGGACTCTCAGTATATTTAACATTTAAGTCTTTATCAATGGCCTATTAGAACATGCAGATCTAAATTCATGAAATAAAAGGTGAACGCCCTGGTTGTATTGGGGGCCACGGGTAGAGGGCTTGGAAGCCTAGCACTGTAGGGGCCTGTGGCCACCGCCAGGTGGCGCCCCAGTGCCTGAAGAAACCTGGAGCCCAGCACTTCCGCCACACCAGGAATTGTTGAGGGGATGAGGACCCGGAACACCCGGAGGACTTCTGGCTACACAGTTGGTGCTTCCGCCACACGGGGGTGTGTCGAAGGAAGCTCCTCAGAAAGCACCTGGAGCCCATCCGGGCATACATAAAAGGGGCCGCCTCCCTCCAGTCGACAGCAAGAGTCGGGTGGAAGAGGACGGAGCTCGGAGGAGAGGAGTGGAGGCGGTCTGAGGACTGTGCAAGGCATTGTAGTGCGGCCAGGACTGTAAGAGATGATTGGTGCTGCGGCACTGGGTAGAGCACTTATTTGTAACATATAGTATTGTAAATAAACACGTGTGTGTTTAACCAACATGTCTGCCTGTCTGTGTCCGGGCTGTACCCCACACCAGATACATAGAATGAGGTTTGGTTTAAACAAATTTATTTGCAGAAACTGATAGAAAAGCTCTTGGAAATGAAAATAAGCACAAGCAGTTTAAAGAGTTTAGAAATCAACAGTCTATGAAAGGTCGTTGTATAGCAGAGGATTGGTCAGCCATTTATAGTTCTGTTAATGATACAGTAACTCATCTTTAGTTTAATTAAAGTCAACAAATGCTAAAGAAAAATACTCTTTTCCTGGACTGGATCATTTTCATAACATTTATTTTCAAAATTTAATGAAGAAAATTAATTTAATATTAAATGAGTTTAAAGTGATTTGAATTAAGGATTAGTTACCAAGGAGAAGGACAAAATGAATAAGAGCGATAGAGAAACCAGGGAAAGATCAATATTCTCCTAATTATCATCAAATATCTAGATGGGTAGTTTAAAAATCTGGTAGCTTCAGCATTTTATTTCATAACGTTTGTGAAGGTATTTGCTATCAGAGAGATATTAGATTAGTTTTTGTTTTTCCAGTCAAAATTCTGGAAATTTCTTTGGCCCTTGAGTGGGAAAGTGAAATAAAGTATCAGAAGGTTGCTATTTTAATAAATTCTTTGTTGTCCTTACGTGAATCAGTGGCTAGGAAATTGTTTAATAATCAACGACTGACTTTGAAATAAAACACAAATGAATAGGAGTATACACGAGTAAAGTATTAGTTAAACGAGTAAAGTATTAGTTAGAAAGTGATTAAAAATTAACATGAAATCAATTGTATGTCTAAACATCGGAGTCATGGAGATACAATGTGATCATTAATAGACTTTGATTAGGTCATTGAGATAATACGAGCCATTCCAACCATTCCCATTTTATTAAGGTGTATCCCTATAAATGGCCCACCCTGTACAATGTGGGATAAAAGAAGCACTTTAAAATGTCTTGTAATAAGTATAGGAATGAACTATGAAACAAAAAGGTACAGTCAATTAAAAAGAATACAGCCTTTCATCAAAATTAGTAAAATTAGAAAAAAGGCAGTAGAGAACAGATTTCCATTAAGAGAATTTATGATGTTGTGAGGTCTTTTAACTGAATTGGCACCAGACAAATATAGGAATAGCACAAAGAAATGAGGTAGCCATGTCTATGGAGGGCTGCTTGTCTATTGCTGTTCAGCAGGTTACAAAAATACATCAAAGAAAGTGAGGTTTCAGCCTGTTCTTCAACAGGAAAAGACAAAGAAGTCCAGTGCGGTTCATTACAAATATGCTTTGGTTTCTCTGTTTTTTAAAGTATTTTCTTTTGGATGGTGATTTAACCTTTTCTACTCTGGAACTTGGATTTTCTTACAGAATGTGTCTTTGACTTTCTTTACTAGAATTGTATTTTTCCCTCTTTTGAAGCTTTTTTTTTTTTCATTCAATAAATACTCATATATGGACAGGGGTTAACAGCGACCCTTTTCCTTCTGGGACATTTTGCATGTGCTTTGGGACTTTACAGAAACTGTTTCAGAACTTTAAGAGTAAAGCATATTTTGTGCTGGTGTAGACTGCAGCGAGTCACTCAAGTGGAAGATATGCTGGTTTATGTTGCACTTCCACTGCCAAGGCTGGTGGGATTCTGGCCTGCAGCCCTTGCTGTTTTGAAGGCCTCACACCACCTTGGCTAATTGTGAAATCAATCACAATAGTGAAAGATGAGAAGTTCGATGTTTCGCAAGTCATTCACACAAAAATGAACAGCAGGAATTATTAGTTAAGTAAATTAATGTGTATGTTTGAGAAGAAAATTAATGTCAAAAGTGCCACTGTCTGTATAACACACATTTCCACCTTTTAAATTACACAAAGAACCCAGTTTTGTCAGTTCAGGATTGATGGCAAAACACAGAAATTGTGAAATAAGAGCTTGAATAATTAAGGCTGGAGTCTGATTAAAAGTAGAGGACAAATTAAATCAAAAGTGCAGCAGATCATTGCATAAGTACTTTGGGCTTATCTCTCTACAAAAATTATTATACTAACTTCAATTTCTTTTTTTATAATAATTTCATTGTAATCATTCCATACAAATCGATCAATTTTTACAAAAACTAGGATTGAGATTGAAAAACAAGTCGACCCCCACCCCAAGAGAGAAAGCATGGCCAACGCAGTAAAAGTTAAGGCTTGTAAACGTATCTAAATTGATTAGTTTGAAAGGCCAATAGAGATGAATGGAGAAGAAAAAGAAATGTGGAGATAATTGCTTCCTCGGTGCTTTAAGAGCTTATTCTAAAATATTATTGATTAGATCCTGCCAGGTTTTGAAAAAATTCTGTACAGATCCTCTAAGTGAGTATTACATTTTTTCAATTTCAAATAGTATAAAACATTGGTTTCCCACTGACTTAAAAGAGGAGAGTTAAGATTCTTTCAGTTTAGCAAAATAAGTCTGCGTGCCAAAAGTGTAGTGAATGCAATCACAGTTTGTTTGTCCTTCTCCACTTTAAGCACATCTGGAAGAAGACCAAACACAGCTGTTAATGGGTTAGGAGGGATTGTGACACCAAGGCTGTCTGAAAGGTAATTAAAGATTTTAGTCCAGAATGATGTTAATTTGGCGCAGGACCAGAACATGTGACCTAGTGAGGCTGGGACTTGAGTGCAGCGTTCGCAGGTTGGATCTTGCCCTGGAAACATTTTGGAGAGTTTTAGGCGAGACAAATGTGCTTGATATATAATTTTGAAATGAATAATTGTATGCTTTGCGCATATGGAGCTCGAGTGAATTATCTGCATTGCTATTTTCCACTCCAATTCTGATATATTGATTAAGAGGTCTTTTTCCCAGTGTCCTTTTGGATGTTTGAAAAGGAGGGAGTATAAAATAGTTTCATATATTGCAGAGATGGTGTCTTAGTCTTTGAAATTGAGCAATATTTCTTCCAGCATAGACAAGGGTGCAAGATGCGGAAAATTGGGCAGGATCTGTTTAGCAAAGTTCCTAATTTGAAGATAGTGAAAGAAATGTGTAGCTGGAATGTTAAATTTATAATGTAATTATTCATAGAATACAAAGATGTTGTCTATATAAAGATCTGTAAGCAATTTAATCCCAAATATTTTCCAGATATCAAAAACTGCATATGTTTGCGAGGTTTGAAAGAGATGGTTCTCTTGCAGAGGTGCCACAGATAAAAGCTTCTCCATCTTAAAATGCTTTCTACATTGGTTCAATATTCTGAGTGAGTGAAGCACACTTGGGTTATTAGTATATTGCTGATAACTTGCATTTATTGGGGCACAAAGCAGGGAATATAATGAAGTACTGCAGGATTTTATTTCTAATGCAGACTAGGCCGGTGTATGTTCATCTATTTGTGTCCAGGTTTTTATAGCTTGTATGTTTGCTGCCCAGGAATAAAACTGAAAGTTAGGTAGAGCCATGCCACCTTCTGCCTTTTGTCTTTGTAGGGTCGCTCTTTGGATATGTGGATGTTTGGAGTTCCAAATAAATTAGGTTATTATTGAATCTAATTGCTTAAAAAATAATTTATTGATGTATATTGAAATGTTTTGAAATGAAAAAAAGAAGCTTAGGAAGAGTATTCATCTTAACAACATTAATTCTTCTAGCTAGAGTGAGATGAAGGGTTGATCATCTATGTAAGTCTTGCTTAATTTTTTCATGCAGACGGCGAAATTTTGTTGATAAAGAGCTTTGTGTTTACTTGTGATGTTAACCCCTATTTATTTAAACTGTTCTGCAATGATAAAAGGTAGGGTATCTAATCTAATATTATATGCTTGAGAATTCACGGGAAAGAGTACACTTTTATTCAGGTTAATTCTGAGATTAGAGATCTTTTGATATTCTGTAAATGTTATTAAGGGTAATTTCAATCTGGAGCAACATGGTGGCACAATGATTAGTGCTGCTCTGTGACAGCTCCAGATTTTTTTTAATTCTATAAAACCGATTTGAAAAGAAATTGGAGCTGATAGTACAAGGGGGACCTCCACTGGTGAGGATAGGAGAATCCTCACGATGGCAAAGAAAAAGCCCCAAATGCCTGTCTGACAGATCAGACACAGTCTTCAGGACGCAGATATGTGTGTCAGAGACGACTATCACCAGAAGACTTCATGAACAGAAACACAGAGGCCACACTACAAGATGCAAATCACTGGTTAGCCAGAAAAACAGGATGGACAGATTACAACTTATGAATAAGGACTTGAAATAGGCCTGCAGAATTCTGGGAAAAGGTCTTGTGGGCAAGTGAGACAAAAATGATTCTGTGACGGGGAGAGCAAAGTGTGGAGATGAAACAGAAATGCAGAAGATCCAAAGCAGACCACCTCATCTGTGAAACATGGTGCTTTGGGTGTTATGGCTTTGGCATGTATGGCTGCCACAGGTCCTGGCACACTTCTCTTCATTGATGATGGAACTGCTGATGGCACAATAATTTCTGAGTTGTATGGAAAGATTTGATCTACTGCCTCAAAACTCACTGAACGGTGCTTCATTCCAGAACAAGACAATGATCCAGACATACTGCTAAGACAACACAGGAGTTTTCTAAAGCTAGAAAATGAAAAAATTCTTGAATGGCTAAGCCAGTGATGCGATTTCAGTCCAATTGAGCAGGCCTTCCATATGCTGAAGAGAAAAATGTAGGGGACAAACCCCCTGAAACAAGCCGGAGCTGAAGATGGCTGCATTAGAGGCTTGGCAGGGCACCTCCTGAAAAGATCCTCAGAACCTGGTGATGTCTATGAATCGCACCTGGGGCCTCAAGTATAACACTGTGTGTATATTTCACACTAAAATATGGCGTATTGACTAAAACAGAAAAAAATAGTGTCTGGTCAGGAAAGGTCAGGGTGGGGAGCATGCACTGGTACAGAGCGGTGTCGCACCCACCACACAACGAAACAGCTCAGGACCCTGGTTGGCATGCACCCCAGGCATACACATGGTCTAGTCCCACCCACCAGAAATTATCCTCTATCTGCTGGTGCCGAGTGTTATGTGGGTGTCCCCTTGACCTGGTCCTGCCACCCAGGTTCTCAAAAATGAGTATCTTGCAAACTGGATGACCCTGTGGGAATTGTGTCACTTGGCCATAGTGCCACAATGCCTCACAATGCAGATAATTTGCCTCATTTGTGTTTCCATGAGCAACTGCTTAATCGACACAAAGTCATACCAGCAGTACCCAAGGATTCCCTGTGGAGATACAGTACTAAAGTAGTCCAGACTACTCGCTCAGTCTCTCGAGAGCTTCTAGCAGAGCCTTCATTGTCTCTGCAAAGATCACACCATAGTTGGCAAAGTCAGTGAGTCTTTTTTCGTCCACAGATACCCTACAACCGCTGTACCCCATGACCTTGCCCAACACCCAGTCCAAGCAAGCATTGGACAGAGTTGGAGGAAAGAAACATACCTGATGAATAATGGAATCAAATGAAAAAAATGCAGAGGTTCAGTCTCCACTCTGCACAGCACTCACAGTATCAGCGTACAGGCCGGCCATGATATGAAAAAACCTTGAGGGGATCCTGCGAAGTCCCAACTGAGTCATACATATATGCTTATGACACAAAAAAATACAGACGCATAAAAATGTACTTACCCCCAAGTTCCACAAACTTTCTCTTTAAAAATCTCAATGGACGTGAAGTTTATCGCACTCACCTACAGCCCCACCCCGACACCTCCCAGAAATTCAAATATTTTAAAATAAAAATCAATATAAATAATCACCTTCTATTCAGTGTGTTTTTTAAAGACTAAGGCAAAATCACGAATTAATGGACTGTGAATTGGAGGCAAGGAAAAAAATATCTTGAAGGCTTAAGCACACAAGAAAAGGAAGTTTCTGACTGATACCCGGTGGCAGAGACACTCAAAAGGTCAAGTTCAGGAAGTCGCACAGTTCATGAAATAAAAAATAAGCAGTCAAACATCAAAATCGACCTGAAAAGGCGTGTTGCAGCCCACCATCTGTTTATTCTGATTCAGACAGTATTACAAAAAGTGACCCTTTGTGATGATCAGGTAAAGCTTCGTACGATGGCTGTACACACAACTCTGCCTGAAGCATCTGGCTGTGTGCTGGCGGATGATGTTTGGGAGTCACAAAATGCGAAATGGGATGCAGTAACAGATGTGGCCAATGAAGTAAGGAATATAAGGGCTTTACTTTGTGATATTGACCACAATTTAAATTAATTGGTTTAAAAAATAAATACTGCAACTAATTATCTGCGTTTACATTCTGCTCATTACATTCAAACAAACCTGTAACAATGTCCGGAAACTGGACATCCCTTTAAATTGCGTTTTGATGTTTCGCAGTTCAACCAGAGTGAAAGGAAATCTTACATATCTGATGACAAGTGGATAATACCATCCCATACAGCTGGCATGGCGCGACTCAGTTATGTGTGTGAAATACCTAATCGGTCAGTGAGTTTACGTTGAAAAGCTCCTGTGGCTACGAACCCGAGAGTGGACAGACAGTGGCCAGTCATGATCATCATCTCTAAATACGCACTCTCTTCTAATTCTTACTTTTTTGATGTCTTCTAATAACGCTATAGCAGCTACGGCAGTTGTAATAGTTTGGCTATTCCATGTACAGTACCATTATATTGTTACAGAATGATTACAATCAAGTGAATTACATTTGTAAACGATATGCAATTAAATTTTGGTGTATTTGATAAATCCCCTGATGTGAATATTTTAAAGAAGAGCAGACCACAGAAACAGTAGCACTGCTTTGACGCTGGGTGCCGCCGGTTTGCAAAACTGACCAGAAACGTACATAAGCAAGGTAGGGGTCTACCGTCAAAATATCTGTGGTTTTACTCCAAGTTTAGTTTTTATACATCGCAAAGTGTAGTAGGAAACAGGCGTATGCAGCAATTTATACATGAGGCCCATGGTGATGTCTATGAATCACAGTCCTGAACAGGCATTGGTTGTGAGGGAAATACAACACAATCCTAAATATGAAGGATTTAATAGATCTGCCATTGCTGAGGCCCAAACATCATGGAGCCCTGAAATGGTAGAACCTCGTAGAAAAAGTTTTGTCATTTCTATGTGGTGTGACTGAAATGTCTGCAAATCTCCTTAAATTAAGTCTGCAATGTGCACTCTAATCACACCTGAATTGTTTGATTTGTAATTTTTAAAATGTGGAGCAGAAGTGTAAATCAAAGAAAAACATTACAAAAGGCATTATATATAGAAAAAGTAACGTGGAATAATCAAAACATTTTTCAATGTGTATCTCGCAAGCCTGGCATGTTCATATGATTTGCAGTACAAAGCTCTACACAAACTTGAGTGAGAATTCACTATAAAGCACAAAGTCAGAAAAAGCTCAGGTAGATAAAGAAATTCCATAGCAATGAGGACTACATGGACATTTAAAACAAGTTAATCAAGTGATTTGAATAAGTACTTTGAACAAGTCACAAATATTGCAAATTAGAGTTATGAGAATGAGCTAACAAAGTCAAGAGAAGGCTGGTGTCACTGCGTCTCGCAGCTTTAGCATCAGCATGCTGTCCATTTCTACAGAGTCACTGACACAGACAAGAACAATATGGCAGACAAAGAAGCCACAACAGAAGATACATGAAACAAACCCAGACAAAGGTCCCCTTTTCATTTCTTCCCCTCTTTTGCTACATTTTACACAAACTCAGAACTCATACTTGCTGAGCACCAACTTTACACAATTGGAAATACCTGAATGTGTCCAAAGATATCTGAATAAAATGCAGCAATGAATTAAGAAAGCTGATTCCGGGACTATTCTGATACATAATTGTGAGTAATGGCAGTAAATGATAAAGCTAGGATTAATAATCTACTGTCTGATCTATTTGTTTTAAAATACGGGTTTTTTATCAGCATATATTCTCATATTCTTATTATTACTTATTATTATTATTACTTACTTATTACTTATTATTACTTAGTATTACTAGGGCGCTAAATGTTTATGTTTTATTGTGCTTAATTACGTTTTCCTCCTCTTTTTTCTTTTCTAATTATTTCATGTGTACCCTAAATGAGACTGTTCAATATCATACCCTTGGTTCACTGTTATGGCTATTACTGCATTAAGACTTGTTATGCTTATTTTGGACACATCTTTAACACCATCACCTGGGTTTATTACCTGGGGGTATCATCTTAATGCACTAAAATCGCTGAAGATTATATATATATATATATATATATATATATTAAGTGCAAAATTCTTTTCTTTTTTTTCTTTTTCCTCTTTTAAAGACTATATTGGTAACAGATATCTCTATCTTTTAACCTTAAAGCGCCACTGCATGGGGGCTTGATGTGCTTTGGACGTGCTCTGTCTCTGGGTATGTCAGAGGACTGGGACTGCATGAAGTGGGTTTTAGCCTCACCTGGGGAGGCAAAAGGGAGGGTGGGGGTTAAGGGGAAGAGAAAGAGAGCAGGCTTGATCTATATCTAATCTATCATCTCAATCTTTATAATTATAACTATCAACGTAATAATAAGCTGCATGGCAACAACTCTTGGGGGAATAGGAAATTAAGACCTAAACTATTTCACTTCCAGTTAAGACTATAAATGACATCAAAAACTCAGAATCAGTGTCTCCATGATGGGACAGTTAACTTCGTAAGCTGGAATGTTAAAGGCCTGAATCACGAATTAAAGAGAAAGAAAGTACTTTCTCACCTAACAGGTCTAAATGCTAAAATAGTATTTTTACAGGAAACCCACTTACTAAGTAAGGATCAGTTCCGGCTGCAAAAGACTGGACTGGCCAAATGTTCCATTCTAGTTTTACAAAGAAAACTAGAGGGTGGGAATTCTCATACATAGAACAGTACCATTTGTAGCATCAGATGTAGTATTGGATCCTGAAGGGAGATATGTGATGGTCATGGGAGACTTATCTAACTGTAAAATGATTTTGATAAATGTTTATGCACCTAATGTTGATGATAAGGAATTTATACAAAATTTATTTGCATCCATTCCCAATCTGAACACTCATAAACTTATAATGGCTGGGGACTTTAATTGTGTTCTAAATCCACTTTTAGATAAGACTTCCTCCACAGGGGAACGCAACTAACACCGCAAAGATAATTACAAAGTTTATAACTGATCACAACTTATCAGATCCCTGGAGGTTTTAAACCCAAATTCAAGAACATATTCTTTCTACTCACCAGTACATCATTGCTACTCAAGGATTGATTACTTCTTTATAGATAATAACTTCTTGCCTAAGATTAAATCTTGTAAATACGATGCTATTGTTATTTCAGACCATGCTCCATGATCTTGGAGCTGAAATTACTAAGCCCCATACACTCACCCCAGATGGCCTCAATCCGCTTCTATTAGCTGACGAGAATTGTACTGAATTTATATCCAAACAAATGAATTCTTTCTAGAGACAAATACATCCCCTGAGATCTCTGCAGGAATACTCTGGGAAACTCTTAAGGCCTTCTTAAGAGGACAGATTATCTCATATCTTTCCCACAGAAATAAATCCAGCAAGAAAGTAGCAGAGATAAAAGCGAAATTACTAAAATAGATGAAGAACATGCCAGACTACCAAGCGAGACTCTACATAAGAGGAGGCAGGCTCTACATTCAGAATTAAACCTCTTGACAACTAAAGAAACTGAACAACTAATTTACAAATCCAGACATCATTATTATGAACATGGAGAGAAAGCTAATAAGCTTTTAGCGCAACAAATTCACAAGCAAGATGCATAGCAACGCAATCTCGTAATTACTAACACGAACGGAGATAAAATCATCGAACACAAAAATATAATGTACACTTTTAGAGACTACTATAAATCCCTATATACTACTGAGTTTAAAGAAGACAATATACAATCTAATGCATTTCTGGATAAATTACAGATACCACAAATTGACGCTTTTAGTGTGGAGGAACTCGATAAACCTCTGTCATTATCAGAATTACTGGATGCTATAAAGTCACTCCAAGGTGGAAAA
>NW_024377516.1:0-11134 GCF_016835505.1 Polypterus senegalus
TTGATTTATGCAGGGGCGATTCCAGTTTGGCGCAAGACAATTCTTCATGTCGTCAGTTCGCACACTTCTCGATGGTCCGGGATTTTTCAGGTGATTTTTCTATGTAATAAACTTAAGTTATAGCGTAACGAAAATTGCATAATTAGATCTGGACCACTCTATACTATGGACTGGTAGGATATGTTATTGGTCTGCACACATCAAAAGCCCCAAATCTCCACAGGACGTTCAGTCTGCTCTGGCCCTTCTGGTGTTGTCAGCCCAGTTCGATTGGTTGTTTTACGTGAACCCCCAGGTACTTGAAGCTCTTCGCCATTTGCACATTCTTCACCTGAAAGGTGACTCGCCCCAGAGGCTTCTTGGCACAGCCGAAGACCACCGCCAGCTCTGTTCATCTTGTTGATATCAAGTTGTAGGTTGTCGTGCCTGCGCACCACAAGACGAACTCCTCGGTGACTTATCTGTACTCTGACTTATCTCCATTAACCCTTAAACCGCCACAACTGGCTCTATTCGGTTTCCAGTGCAATTTGCTAGCACACCGGAGCTGATCAGTCGGTGCCGTACATTCGTTGAACAGCCAGCTCGTGACCACTGGCACCCCCTAGTGAATCGGCATCACTGTCCCTGGGATTGAGCCGCTGCACTAGACGCTCCTGCAAGCATCAGCATTGGCCTCTGTGTGCTTGTGTGCAGCCAGTTCAAGCACAGTTGGCACAGTCGGTGATTTAATGAATTTCACCAATGGCGTCAGTTGAACTTTGTACATATAATAATTTGATTGTTGCTATAGTTTTTGTTTTTTTTTTTATAGTTTTTACAGTTCATTGGCAGAGTAAAATGATCAGTGTTGCAGTAAATGTGATTCTCTATGCATGAAAGAAATTATGTGTTCCATTCAAATTTCACTTTTTGTTGGTGAATTTCCTTAAAAAGTGCAGCAAAAAAAGTATTTGGCGTCCGGCGGTTGCATTAACCCCCCTAGTCGGTGACAGTTTAAGGATTAATAAAGCAGCCTATAATGAACGAGTCACCTGAAAATATCTGGCATTGTGCTGGAAGTCTGTTGTGTGGAGGGTGAACAGGAAGGGAAACGGGACAGTTCCCTGAGGTGCTCCACTAATACACGTAAATTAATACAAGTTTTCATTGTTCTGCATGTTTTTTGATAGGATTTGAGAATCACCGGTTTAAATTTAAAATTATAAAGAATCCTACTGATCTAATGAAGCTCATACAACAGTTGAAGAAGACTGCAAACAAGGTGAGCAATCCTGTTTTATGCTGGTTCAGTATGGAGGGGTTTAGTGTTCTGGTGTCACTCCAGGCTGTGCACTGAATATTTGCTTCTGCTCACTTTTCAGCTGACGGTGGAGAATTCGGAAGGAGACGCAAGTTCACCCCCAGAGGACGGGAAAGGGGCAGACATCACAGAAGAAATATCTGAGATTGATGATAATGGGAAACATGGATCAGATGAGTCTTTGAATGGAGGGCAGCATGAAGGGGATCAAAAGGAAGATGTGCGGAGAGCATTAGACAACAGTCAGAAAGAGGTGGGTGCACATGTTCTCCTGCTTCTCTCCATGATATTCATATATATATATATAAAATGCAGACTGTCACAATCTTGCGGTCTTGTGTCTGGAGTAATTTGTGACAGGCGGGTATCAGCAAGGGTGAAAGGGAAAGTCTACAGGACGGTAGTGAGACCAGCCATGCTATATGGGCTAGAGACGGTGGCACAGGAGACAGCTGGTGTGGCAGAGTTAAAGATGCTAAGATTTACATTGGGTGTGACGAGGATGGACAGGATTAGCAATGAGGACATTGGTCTGCTCAAGTGGGACGAGTGGGAGACAAAGTCAGAGAGATTGTGTTGGTTTGGACCTGAGCAGAGGAGAGATGATGAGTATATTGGGAGAAGGGTGCTAAGGATAAAGCTGGAAGACCTAAGGTGTGGTGAGAGAGGACATGCAGGTGATGGGTGTGACAGAGCAAGATGACGAGGACAGGAAGATTTGGAAGAAGATGATCCACTGGGAGCAGCCGAAAGAGCAACAACAACATCATCAACATACATACAAGACCGCAAGATTGTTATCATCCAGTTGACGCTTAGTAACCACAAAGGGGTGCCAGAGAGCCCCTGACACAGCAATACAGTCCACAATATAGGAATATAATTACAATAAAGAGTTTTTATTCCACAAAGCACCTTCCAGTGAACACATTTCCAACAATTAGCCACAATCTATATGTAAAGCAGTCTGGAACAATTTTGCGATTTTGTTATGTCTGTTATCATCCAGTTGACGCTCAGAAAGTTTCTGGTGTGCTCCGTAAAAACAACTGACAGTTTTATCGTGAAAAATCCGTAGTGTTATTTGTTTGTTGTTTAACTCTTTTAGTGCTGATGTCGACTTTTGTGAAAAGGAGGAGTTGACAATGGTAATCAACTGTAAACTGTGCCAAAACAAGCCGTTATCTTTTAGTTGGACTCTTTCCTCATCAGTAGGAAAGTTAGCTTCATTGGTTTGACTGATACTTCCTGCACTCATCTGAGTAGCAAGGTGCAAACAAGAGCAAAAATGGCACTGACATAATGGCGAGCGATCAAAGCGAATGCGTAAAGCAAAATACTCCGTAGACAAAGTTTTGCCAGTTATCTGTGAACTGGATTATGACTTGCCAGACTCTGGAGTTGATACAATAATGTGAGGTTCCAGCTTCAGCTGACTGGTCCCCAGCTAATCCTGTAGCTGACATTCCTATGGCAGTGTTGGCCAAGAGGACTGCCACTTAACAATGGTAAGAGGTAGAAACCAGATTGCAATGCACTGCGACCGTGACCGCTGCTGCCACCCCAGCCATGCAAAGACAGCCTGGCAACAAGTCTGCCACGCATTCTTGGCAAACTGGCAGCCGCAGCATGCAGCAACAGACGTTTCATTTCTGTGTGAAACCATTGCTTTTCAGAAAAAATATTCAGCCCTCAAAGAGTTAATGTTTGTTTTTTGTTAACTATATTTATAAATAAACTTTATTTTCCTACCGGGCAATGCCTGGTATTTCAGCTAGTTCTTAATAGAAGTAAAAGTGAAAAGTGCCGTGGGTGCCGCCAGGGGGTGCTGTGGAAGGACCCAGGGAGTCATGCTTCCCAAAAGTACTAGGAAGTCACGAGGACAGAAGCCCCCAAAGTTCTTCTGGGTTGATTAAAGGACTTGAATTCTTGAAGTGTGGCAAGTCATGAGGGAGGAAGGGCTGCTGAAAACCCAGCAAGTGAGTCAGAGTCAGGTGGAGGTGGACAAAGCTTGCTGGGAGTTGTGGAGGATAAAGAAAGCGAGTCGTGATTGTGTTATTTGATTAATTGCCTATTTGTTAGTGGCTGTGGTGCTCGGAAGCACTGAAAAAGAATAACAATACTTGTTAGTGCTCTTACCCCATGTCCTGAGCGTCTTGTCTGTTGGGTTTAAAGGGGCAACAGTGCCACCTAGCGTTCACAAGTGGAACTTGCCAACTTTGTTAACGGATTGGTCCACTCTTGCATTTCGTAAACTACACACACAGTCTCTATCCGCACAAGTATTGATTATGAGTGATGCTTGCACAGCCTCTCACTCTTCAGTGGTCCATATAGGGACTTATTAGCTTCATTGTGAGCAAAACCTAAGGCGGGATTGGTCCCAGAGAATAAACTAGACATATAAACTTCTTGGGATGTAACTGAGATTTAAAGGCTGATGCACCTTGAGCTCCAGGAATACCCTAGACATGTGGAGGTTAATATTAGCCTTGGTCTTTAAGTCATATTGGGACCTGTGATGACCCCTTTTTATTCTTTATCGTGTAGACGTTAAACCAAAAAGCCTCAAATTCCATACACTTCCCACTCTGTGGTCAGGTGCACTGCTTCAGTTCAGCTCTCCTTTACCCCAAAAATGTCAGGCAATTAGAGAGCGTGAAAAACGGGCAGAAGAAGGAGCTACACTTTTAACTGGGTACAGGGTGAGCCAAAAACAAGTACCGTATTTTAAACGATTATTCTACAAAAACGCTACAAGATGAAATAAATTTCATTACGACAGAAGAAAAAGTACACAAAATAGATTTTAAAAAGGAGGTCTTCATCAGCGATACACTCTTCGAAATGATTTCTGAATGCTCCCATGACTTGTTTGGCCATTTCAAGGGGAATCGCGGTGATTTTGTGGCGAATAGCGTCCTTGAGGGCTGCGAGGTTTTGAGGTTGGGATGTGTGTTTATACCTTTTGACTTGAGAGAGCCCCACATGGCGAAGGTGATGGCCACCTGACATCGCTGCACAGGGAGATCAGCTTCCCCGGAAAACTTGCATGGCTCTCCGCACAGGCCGTATGAGCTGTTGCTCCATCCTGTCGAAACCAGACATCCGCTAAATCCATCTCCTCCAGTTCTCTACCATTTCAATGTAACAATCTGAAGTGACGGTAACCCTTGCTCCCCCCCCGCCCCTCCTCAAAAAGGTAAGGACCTGCAATGGCAAATTCTGCAATGGCGCACCAAACTGTAACATGTGTGCTCACTCTGCAGGGGTCTCTGATTTAAGTTCATGAGGGTTGGTTTCAGCCCAGTACCGAAAGCTTTGCTCATTTACACAACCAATCAAATGGCAATGCGCCTTGTTGCTGACGTCGCATGACGATGGCATCTTGATGAACGGTTTGCAGAATGTTGGCGCCCAACTCTCTCTACGGCTCTCCCAGTCTCTCTCAGTGAGTTCCTGCACTGCCATCGTTTTGTATGGATGGAAATGAAGGTCCTCGTGCAATATCCTCTAACTTAGAAAAGACATTTGAGTTGTTCATAGATTACGTTTGGCCTCTTGATCTCTGATGTCGCCCTTCTCTCATTGTTTTATTTCCTTTTCCTCCTCATTTTTTGGCCCATCAGACGAGTCATAGTTAAGTTAAAATGCACACATGAGGTTTAAGAACATGTGACATTGTACACATTTGATTGGCTAACTTGCCCTGATGACAAATGACTGATTAGAGTGTTTGATCTTTTAAGTACCTCGGCACTCCTTCCTTTCCTAAGCTGTACGGTAATTCATAGCCCTAAGGCAGGGGTCCTCAATCCCAGTCCTGGAGAGCCGCAGTGGCTGCAGGTTTTTGTTCTGACCTGGTTGCTTAATTAGAAAGCAATTCTTGCCAATAAAGCACTAACACGCTATGAAATTAAATGAACTCTGCTATGTCAGCTCATTCTCATATCCTAGATTTTCTTTCCCTTTCTATCATGCAAATGATTTGAAGGCTAAAATGGACGAGTAATTCTCAGTCCTTCACTTTTTTCTCTTTGTTTTTCTTCCAAGTATTTAATTAAACCCAATAGTGCAGATAAATACACACAGGTGTAAATGTAAAGAAGCTAAATGGAGAAATGCTGCTCTCTCTTGTCATTTGCATGTTATTGATAATAAGGAGCAATTCAAATAGCTGTTTAAGACAAAGTTAAGCAATAAGGGCTCAAAATCACTAAAGTGAAGCAGAAGTGTTACTTGAGCAATAAGTGCTTTTTATTAAGCAACTGGGTTGGAGCAAAAACCTGCAGCCACTGCGGCTCTCCAGGACCGCGATTGAGCACCCCTGCCCTAAGGCATCCATCTGTTTGCAGGTTATAAATTAATTACAACCAGTTCTGTGTTATTTGTTAATTATAAAATTGGCACTGCATAATAAAGCAATTAAAAAAAAAGCTGACTGGAACAAATGCATAAGTTACTGATACAGTACAAAAGAATGCTTTCAAGACCAGTAAGTCCTGTAACTTCAGTTCATCCTTATTTGAGCAAAATAATCAGAATTAAAATTACAACAACAACAACATTTATTTCTATAGCACATTTTCATACAAACAGTAGCTCAAAGTGCTTTACATATTAAAGAATAGAAAAATGAAAGACACAATTATAAAACAAAATAAATCAACATTAATTAAAATTATAAATTAAACAGTTTGCAGCTAAAAAATGGAAGATTCTGCGACAGGGCATCCCCTATACCAGGTACCCTGTATTTTGCTGTGTTACTTAAGTCGATTAAAACAAAGTATAGAAATTTGAAAGCAAAGTGGTTCTTATTAAAATGGAATACCAGTAGAAGAAAATATATACAGAAAATATCCAGGCTTGGTCATCTGTTGTACTGAAAACACAGACAAGTGTAAAGGTTTGGGGCACCTGCAGGCAAACCTTGTATAACTGAAAATAAATGAGTTATAAATGCATTGAAATAGGGCAAAAAAGACGTCTTTCTAGACACGAGTCTCAAAGAGACTGCCCCAAGATCACAAAACACTTCTTGTTAATGTCAATAGACTCTAACTGCGGACCTCCAGAGCCCCACTCCACACGAGGAGGATGCCGCTTTATATTCTACGTCCCTGGTTACAGATTGGTTAAGATTAGGGATGAGGGAGGGTTATGTGATTCAAGACAAATTAATTAAGTGGCAAAACCCTGCAATCCAATTGGCTCTCCTGCTGAGCTAATGAATCTCAGAGCTGCAGAGGTCTGCAAATAGACCCGGGTTAAGTAAAGGCCAGGCAGGAAGAGGCGGGTCCAGGGGTATGGATACCAGAAGTGGCATCAGAGATGGTAGGGCTGTCTGTAGAGGGAGGAACAGAAGAGACATTTGAGAAGGCAAATTTACTTACAGTTACATTCAAATCTTCCCGTTCAGCTCATCATCTGCATAGGCCCTGGCAGCCTGCTTTCGTCAGGGTACAACATGGCAGCGAGATCATACCTTTGCAAGCTCTCTCTTTATTGTCACCTTCCTGAGCCATTCACCAATGGAGTAGCCCAGGCACGCTGCCACCTCAAGGCATTTTGTTTCTTGTCCGTCTTCCAAACAAAACAACCAAGAAATAATGTGCATGTCATTAAGTGGTAAAACCGGCCCTCTCTGTCACAGGTGGCTAGCAATTCAGTCCTAAAAACCAGCATTCTTAAAGCTTTGGGGGTAAAGAAGAAAAACATAATAAAAAGTCTGTCCAGTTTCCTTGCTTTTTTTTTTAAAACAAGTAAAATGTAAAAATAATTTTACAAATAAAGACTTGCAGAATATTCATCATCGTCATTATATGCAACATGTCACTCCACCGCAATTGGTTAAAACCAGCTACCAACCAGTGATATTTTACTCTTTTGGGAGCGTTCCTCTTGGCCTGTTAACCCTGTAGGAAAATAATGTGTCCAAGTCCTGAGTTTTATCATGAAATCGGTGAGACTCCAAAGGCAGGTTTGTTGGGTTCATCTACTCTCACCTTTGAAGATTAACACACTCACTCATACATATAGCGATCCTGTCCAGAGAAAACCTGAAAGTGGCCAAGTGCCATTCAATCTGCAATATTCTGCCTTAGCTTCTCTACCCAGAGACTCGCCATCACCAGCTCTAAGATGCTTGCAGGTGTCCTCAAGGCGCACACAAAAACGCAACTGTTTGAGTTAAATGCCACTTACTTGCCAAACTCTGTCTGTCTTTTACTACAGTTGTGCTAATTATTGAGGAGTGGCCTCAACAGCCTTGATAAACCCTGTGAATGAGCAGGAAGCAATCTTGGTACCCTTTTTTATTTCAATCACCCTAGATAAAAGACAAAGTATAGAAAAATATAAAAACAGCGTGGTATTTATTAATGTATAGCGATACCAAAGAAAAGAATATATCTCTCTAGATTATAAAAGAAAATCTTGAGACGAGACTATTGGCAAGAGATTTTTTCAAGTCCCCCCTCCTCTCCACCATTTCTGGTTCACGCCCGGTCCTCTCACCTCTCATTGGTGTGAATGCTTTTATGAGACACAGTTCATGCGCTCTTGGTTCTTATAAATTTTTACATTTTTCCTCGCTTTAAGTTCGAATAAAGAAGACTTATTATGTCCAAATGCTATTGAAGAATTTCATCCCGAAGGGTTATCAACAGAAGAAATGAGTACACAGGCAATCCTAGCCCCGAGAAACAATGAAGTCAAAGAAATTAACATGAAAATTGTCAATCGATTACACGGCAAATTAGTTAAATGCGTATCAATAGACTCTACTGAAGCAGTTGGTGGTGATGGTGAGGAAGATGAAAACATCAGCTTACAATATCACGAAGAATAACTACAACCGTTAACACCATCTGGTCAGCCACCACACTAATTACTGTTGTAAGAAGGACGTGATCGTAATGTTGTTGTGTAATTTACAGTGGTGTGAAAAACTATTTGCCCCCTTCCTGATTTCTTATTCTTTTGCATGTTTGTCACACAAAATGTTTCTGATCATCAAACACATTTAACCATTAGTCAAATATAACACAAGTAAACACAAAATGCAGTTTTAAATGATGGTTTTATTATTTAGGGAGAAAAAATCCAAACCTACATGGCCCTGTGTGAAAAAGTAATTGCCCCCTGAACCTAATAACTGGTTGGGCCACCCTTAGCAGCAATAACTGCAATCAAGCGTTTGCGATAACTTGCAATGAGTCTTTACAGCTCTGGAGGAATTTTGGCCCACTCATCTTTGCAGAATTGTTGTAATTCAGCTTTATTTGAGGGTTTTCTAGCATGAACCGCCTTTTTAAGGTCATGCAGGTCATAGCATCTCAATTGGATTCAGGTCAGGACTTGACTAGGCCACTCCAAAGTCTTCATTTTGTTTTTCTTCAGCCATTCAGAGGTGGATTTGCTGGTGTGTTTTGGGTCATTGTCCTGTTGCAGTACCCAAGATCGCTTCAGCTTGAGTTGACAAACAGATGGCCGGACATTCTCCTTCAGGATTTTTTGGTAGACAGTAGAATTCATGGTTCCATCTATCACAGCAAGCCTTCCAGGTCCTGAAGCAGCAAAACAACCGCAGACCATCACACTACCACCACCATATTTTACTGTTGGTATGATGTTCTTTTTCTGAAATGCTGTGTTCCTTTTACGCCAGATGTAAGAGGGACATTTGCCTTCCAAAAAGTTCAACTTTTGTCTCATCAGTCCACAAGGTATTTTCCCAAAAGTCTTGGCAATCATTGAGATGTTTCTTAGCAAAATTGAGACGAGCCCTAATGTTCTTTTTACTTCACAGTGGTTTGCGTCATGGAAATCTGCCATGCAGGCCGTTTTTGCCCAGTCTCTTTCTTATGGTGGAGTCGTGAACACTGACCTTAATTGAGGCAAGTGAGGCCTGCAGTTCTTTAGACGTTGTGCTGGGGTCTTTTGTGACCTCTCGGATGAGTCGTCTCTGCGCTCTTGGGGTAATTTTGGTCGGCCGGCCACTCCTGGGAAGGTTCACCACTGTTCCATGTTTTTGCCATTTGTGGATAATGGCTCTCACTGTGGTTCGCTGGAGTCCCAAAGATTTAGAAATGGCTTTATAACCTTTACCAGACTGATAGATCTCAGTTACTTGTGTTCTCATTTGTTCCTGAATTTCTTTGGATCTTGGCATAATGTCTAGCTTTTGAGGTGCTTTTGCTCTACTTCTCTGTGTCAGGCAGCTCCTATTGAAGTGATTTCTTGATTGAAACCGGTGTGGCAGTAATCAGGAAATTGAACTCAGGTGTGTTCAAAATTGGTCAAATAATTCTGACGAAATTTTAACTGGCGTCAAGAAAGGTAATGTAGTACATCTTCAGGGCATAACATGAGACACCAAAGAATCTTGATATGCCAGTCGTATTAAAAGCGTTTACAGTTTCCTGTTCGAATAGCTTTTGCTATGACAATTAATAAATCACAGGGACAAACATTCAAAAAAGTTGGTTTATTTAATAGAGAAAACGAAACGAAATTCACTCACGGGCAATTATACGTCTCGTTGTCACCAAGTAACTCCAACCACGGAATCAAAATTCAATTCGATATTGTTGAAAAGTTAATTTCAAAAATTGTTTTAACTGAAGTTTTACAGTAAAAGTGTAAGTTTAAAAAGTATTTGCATGCGAATTTCAAAGCCAAACAGAATGAAAATGTATAATGGAAACAAATACCTCTAACACAACATTAAAACATATTTTTCTTTCATTTTATTACATTTTACTATGGTTAATTACTCGCTGTCATGTAAAATAGTTAGTTCTATTATGCATATGTAACGATTCCCATGAAAATAACAATCTGTTTAAATCATACATCCGCTTCCCCATACGCTGAGTGGCAGAGCCGTGAAGTGGCAAGCACGTAGTGACCTCCTGGGGGTTGGCAAGCAAAGTGAGCAGGGGGCAGAGCCCACCTAGTAATAGAAAATAAAATAGCAAATGTCTGGATCTAAACAGTCTTAGAAAAGCTTACTAAAAATAAGATCTGTCAAGGGCTGGACATTGTGGGCAGCTTTTGGTTTAACGATTGGCATTGTTCATAGATTGTTTTCTTATGTCCCGATGGCCTCTTGATCTCTAATGTTGCCCTTCTCTCGTTTGTTTTATTTTCTTTTCTTTTCCTCATTTTTTGGCCCATCAGATGAGTCATAGTTAAGTTAAAATGCACACATGAGGTTTCAGGACATGTGACATTGCACACATTTGATTGGCTAACTTGTCCTGATGACAAATTCATCATTCATTTTATACATTTTCCATAATCGGCAAAAGTGCTCTGCTAACAACATTCCATCTTTTTGGTCACTTGTCACACCTTTGATGTGTCATCAGAGCACCGTTGTTTCAACTACTATCAACATTAGAAGTATCGCGAGATCTCTGCACTCTAGCGTGGGAAACACCCAAGCCATTGTGAGAAATACTGTGAGATCCTTACATCCCCGGCTGGATTTATTGTGTGGAGTGGATTTTAATGTTTTGAGACCTGCACTGAGATTTACTCTGCAGTCGCTGGTCAAATTTGAATTAATTCTCAATCCATCAGCAATAAATCCACACTGATTGAAGAACACATCAGGGAGAAAGGACTTGACTTCATGTGTCTGACAGAAACCTGGCACCAGTCAGAGGCTTACTCTGCCTTAAATGAAGCGTGTCCATCTGGCTACAGTTATTTGGAAGCAGCTCACAGCACTGGGCATGGTGGTGGTTTAGCCATCATCTATCATCAGCTAATGGGGGTGTCTCCTATTTCGTTACCTGTAACATCTTCCTGCAGTGTCTT
>NW_024377517.1:0-19063 GCF_016835505.1 Polypterus senegalus
ATCTATTTAGTTAGCATGTCGGCACTGTTCATTTTAAATATATATGGTATATTTCCCTGTCCAGGAGTTTCTTGTCAAAAGGTTAAAATAAAACATTTTGCTTATATCTAAATTAAATAAACCTTATAAATAGATCCCAGTGCTTGATAATACTTAACCCTAATTTATATCATTAAATGGTATTTCTGTGTTTTATTCAGTTTTAATATTTAATATTTTTAATTTGCCTTTTAAGTTTTATTTAAAATTAACTCTTTAAGACATATTCAGACTATTCCAGACTGCACATGTCAAAAAGCTTATTATTTATTTCAAAAGGTTTCTTCCATGCTGGTTTTGTCACCTATCAATGTTTTTATACATCACGGCAGTTTTTCAAATTGTAATAACTCCTTTATAACTCCACTTTTTCATGTGGTTATTTACTTCATAATTAACTTTATTTATTTAATTATTTTGGCACAAATGTCCTTACCATCAAGACTACCAGTCTAGTTCATATTCTAAACTCCAATATTTAATGTTCTTCCTGAATCAGGAGGAACACAAACCCAAGTGCCAGATAAAATTCTAACAATAACAGGCTAATGTGAATTAGCATTATTAAATATTTATTTGCCCAATTATTCAACAATACACTTGATACGTCTAAAATCATCAGGACTTTGGGACTACTAGTCTGTATTAAAATAATTGCATTTCATTTAGCTAAATGAATGAAAACACAATTGCCTTATGTCTATTAAGCACTCGCTTCGTTATAAGCTCCTGGTCCCTGTTCAGCCCTGGAGTCTGTCTCCATCCGGCTGTAGAAATGAGAGTTTATAAAGTAAAAATGTTTCGTTACCTCAGACTTTTAAAAACAGGCGACTCCGCACAGAGAACACCGCTACAGTGAGAGTCTGTTTCAAAGAGTACTCATTTTAACAAGCGGCCCTTCTGTGCGTAGTTCAGAATACTGACATCTTATTATGTCAGAGCAAATGCACACCTGGCCTACGCTTTTAAACCACTCCTGAATATTCTCAGAGGAGGCCCTGTTTGAATTTCCAGTCGCCGAGACAAAAACTAATTGAATGGATTACCCTGTTTCGTAACAGAAAAAATATTACGGCTTACTTCAGTCCTATGAATTTGTACATTAATCATCGTATCGTAGATAACTAGAAATAAAATACTCCAACTTGATCTGACCTGATGTTAAAACCTTATGGGTGAACAACTCTGGTGTCAGCAACCGGCTTGAGCCGGACCAACAGCTGAAGTGTGAATATGCCCTGTAGGGACGAAGACCCCTTCACCCTTAGCTTCATGCGAGTGCCACATGTTTTGGAAGAATCTGAAAATGTCCGCGTTTTGGGGAATAGCGAAATGGTATTTTAAAGCTTTAAAGCGCCTTTTGTCAATTATCAGAAAATCTGAGCTGTTTAAGGTATTGGACGGCTGAAGGCAAGGTTATGCAAGCGTGCTCTGTTTACTCGAGGTGTGTCTAAAATTCTAACTTTTAGAAAGTTAAACGCCTTCTTCAACAATGTGAAGCCTTAGCTCAGCTGCTTATTTAAAATTGGAGGTATCTGATAGAAAAGGGATTGTTTTAGATCGATTTTTATACAAATTATAATTATATTAATTATTATAATTATACAGCCAAGGATAGATATTTTATATCGTATCAAACGTGATTTAAAAGGGAATTGCTGCATATTATTTAACTGTGTGTAATTTTTACAAGGCTTATATCAATCTAGTTATTTCGTGCTTTACAAGCTAAGCCTTAAAAATCCTTTAACTTTAAAAGACCCACCCATCACGGACAGAGTAGCAGCGTGTTCCCACCGGGCTCAGACAGCATGGGGTCGGAGGAAGGGAGCTTGCACACAGATGTATGTGTTCCGTGCAAGCGCAGAGCCTGTCAGCTTTGAGCTCATGTGTCAAGTGTGTAGAGAGAGAAAGAGATCAGGAGCTGCTAAAAGCAGGGCAGCTTGTCTTTCTGTGGGAAACCTGATTCACTGCTGCTTGAAAATTTTCTGTGAGATAAAAAGCTTTTACAAATGATAAAGAAAGGGGCCAGGAAGTGGGGGCCAGCCAACAGTTGGCCAGGCAGGTGGGTGGGGTCTGAGGTGGGAGTCTGTGCGGGCACATCATTTAAATCCACCAATCAGGTGGAGGGATTAAGACGAGTCGGGTGGGGACAGGTGGTCATTCATCAATCCACCAATAAGGGCGGGCCATCCTTCAAATCCACCAATTCGAGGAAATGGGTGGGGTCATCCTTCAAATCCACCGATCAGAGGAAAGGGGGGGGTTTAATGACATCAATTATCTTTGATTGACAGTTTAACAGAATGTGCCTGACGTAATACTACTCAGCCAAAATAAGAAGAAGAAAGAAGAAGACAGTAATGCACAACTCTGCTGTTACAAATTGCTTCAGTCAAACAAATAACAAAACAACAGAGCATACTTAAAGCAAAGAAAGGAAGAACAAATTCTCTGGCATTTTGGAAAAGTTTAGACTTTAATGTTATTTCTTGCAAGGTTAAATGGTGACATGATTGAAGTGTTTAAAATTTTGATAGGAATTACTATAGCGAAAGCAGTGATCATTAAGGTTTAAGATTAAGGGCTCACTACAGTTTGGTAATCAGCTGTCGGCCACCCTGTCTCCTGAATGGGCTGATACGCTTATGAAGCTCTCTGTCCCACCCAGATGTGTAGTAGATATCACTTGAGAGATGGTCACCTTTTATTTATTGCTATGAACCCACCAAGGCCTCCACAGCCTTCTACTCATTCGAATCCTACCATATCACAGCTTTCCACCTGGAGCTTATACCAATAGACGAGCGTCAAGAAGAGTCAGCAGTTTGGGCTTTTTCATTTCTGGATGTAAACCCCTACCAGGTTAACAAAAAATATTTGTTGGGCATTTGATAGAAAAGTTGGAACGCCGACTTCAGAACCACTTTTAAAAATGGTGTTAACTCAGATTTCTATACGGAAGTTATGGTGTTAGGTTTGGCTCAGGTTGTGCTGTAATATCACTCTTACTTTTCTGTCTTTGTCAGAAGAACCCTGACTTTCATCCTGCTTCGCTGCTTCACTAACGGCTTGTATCATTCACTGTGAGAAGATCTTTCCATTAAACACCAAAGCCGGAATGAGACACTTGATTTTTGAGTGTACATCTGTTGTTTAGGAAGTACAGTAGGTCTATCACAGGAGGTCTGGTGTGTCAATGGACAAAGCACATCATGTAAAGTCAGAGGAGTACTGTTTGGTCCAAAACCGAGTGTGTGTGTGGTGATGGAAATGTAGATTTGCCATTCTTTAGTAGGAGACATCAAATAATTAAGGATGTTGCTGTCAATGAGTGTTTTGTGAGAACATCAGAAGGGTTTGGACAAGAACAGCCCATTCAGTCTAAGAAAGCTCACCAGTCCTATCCACATAATTTCTCCAAAATAACATCAAGTCGAGTTTGAAAATGCTCCGATTGCCTGTAAAGATGGATTGCTTGCTGACTGCCTTCATCCAAACTGAGAAAGCATTTGAAATAAAATGATATAAAACAAACGCAGTTGGGTCAGTGCAGGTTCACTGTTCATTTGAATCCTTGTTTGCAGTTTGTTTTTAGCTTTTCATTTTTAATTTGTTAACTTCTAAATATCAGTCTGATTCCTGTTTTATTTAGAATGTTATTTTAAATGTGATGATCACCCTTTGTAAAGCTAATCTGAAAAGGTGAACACCAAACAGAAGAACCCTCCCCATTAATCCAATGGACTGACTAACATATCGAGGATCATTTTCATGGTCATGCCTAGGACATTCAATTTAGATAAAAATAAATGGACAAGGTCCTTTATAAATAAATAAATAGATAAATTAATAGATAAATAAATAAAAGTTTAAAGAAGAAAAAAGCAAAAAGCTTCAAAACTTCATTCTTCCCAACTTACTTGAAAGGTTATGAAGGTAAACTTAAACAAAGCCAGTGGACTTCACATCCCTCTTCTCGCACAATCATGTGGTGGGCTCCTGACTTGCCCTTCACTGCACTCCTCATGTTGTGTGTTCCTTTGACTGGGATTGCCTCTCAAACACACTCCAGATCTCTGCACTTGTAAGTTTAACATCTTGTTTTATAGTTTATACTATGTCTGCTCACCAAGTGCTCTTCTCTTCTTTAAATCATCAAACTCTAACCCTAACCATAAATAATAAGGCTGAGCTTTCTGACTAAACACCATAGATCAACTCATATAAGCAATAACGACAATATTAGTTACAACTAGCTGACTGTATATTAACTTTAACATATAGAGATCACATAAGCTCATCCTTGAATAACCAGCATTTTCTAAGTGTTTTTAGTCATAGTGATGATGGACACAGCTGCCCTCATCCCAGTAGTTTTCAAACACCTTTACTATTGACAGGTCCCATATAAAATAAAAGTTTTCCAGCAACCAAAAGTCATCAATGTAGTTCAAAACCATACCTGGTTCTCCAGTGTTCACAGAGATGACTTCACTAGGAGGTCCTACTCCAGCCTCAGAGATGGCTGCATATCTCACGTCATACTGTGTAGACCTCTGAAGACCTTCCAGAGTGAAACATTTCTCAGTGACTCTCGTCATCTGTGACCTCCACTGTCTCTCAGTGTGCTTTCGAACTGCACCAGGTACTTTAATGTCTCGTTTGATCCATGAGGTGGGAGGTACAGTTCTATTTCTGCTGACTGACTCGATGTTTTTAATACTTTGGGGCATCTGGAGTTGAAGGGGCTCAAAGTCTGAACTATGCATCTCCCCTTGACAACACAAAAGAACTGAAATGCCGTCTTCTGTCTCAACAGGCCTGCTAGTAACCACAAACTTGGTGGCTTTATTCTGTTGATTGTTACTTGCAAAATCAAGAAAGAGTTGTCTTCTCAGTCGTATTTTGTTAAAGTCCATCCGTGAATATACCCAGTCATCATTGTTCATCATATCAGTGCTTCTAACACCACTTTGTTCTTCAGATTTAAAATAATTTTCCATTGTGATTAAAATTTTGTTTTCATTGCTTAACAAGTTGAAATTAAAGCTCACAATGTACTTAATGTTTGGCTGTAAAATCAAAGGCTCTATTCTATCAAACCTTCCAGTTAGAAGTGATATATTGCTGTCTTCCATACCATTAATCAGGGCCTCAATCACCCTAATCTCTGTCTGCAGTGAGCACAGCCAGCCCTCTAACTTCTTCTGACTGAATGGTGATATCTCGTGTGTCTCAAGGATGTCACCCAGTGCAGTTGCATTTGTGGTTCCTCCCGAATTGATGGCAAAATCTGAGCAATCCTCTTTTGAAAATACAGCTTGTATCTCTCAATCAGAGTTTTGAATTTACTGATTTTCTCTTCTATGTTGTAGAAGCTTTTGACTATGAACTCTGTTAAAAGATAATCACACATCGCCACTGCCTCTAGTAAAGAGTCCAGAGCACGCTCTGCCTGGGAGACCAGGTCAGTACTGATCTCATACATCAGCCTGGCAGCGCTGGAGTCCAGCAGAGTGAGGGGTAAAGCCACACAGTGATGGGCACTGCATGCTCACCATCTTCACCCAGGAAAGTGGGCAATCTCTTGTACACATCTAGGGCTGTTAAATAGTCAACTGGAAGTTCACAAATATAGAAGTCTCCATGGAAAGTGCATTGAATTTTTTCAGCCTTCACCTTCTCTTTAGCAGGCAAGTCCAGTGATCCTTTGCCAAGAATGGCTAACTGTGGGATTTTGTCTATCGATGCTTTTAATTCTCCTGCAATGATGTGAGTTGATTCGTCTTTAGAAACATCTCTGTCAAACACCAGAAGAGCACGAGCTCCATACAGAATCGCTGTAACCACATGAGTCGCCGTCCCCTGCCTGAAAACTTCTTCATAAATGACATTGCTTCTGCTGAGCTGACTCACTGTGAGCTGTTTAATCTTGGTGGTCATTAAGTAATTCAGGGTCACCCTAGCTTTATTCTTGGAGGACTTGCTGTTGTTCAGGTACTTAGCTGAACCCTCGACCTCTACAAGGCCACAGGCAAAACTTCCCCTCAGTGATGTGTTTATATTGAGTGCCTTGGACTTGTCAGCTAGAGAGGTGGAGGTCTCCAGTGAATACTCCGTAAGACGTTGTGATTTAACGCTGATGTCTTTCTCCAAGTCGGACTTACTCCAGAGTGTCACCCCTGTGGAAGCAAATATATTTCTAAGTTTTACAATATTCTGTATTAACTAATTGTATATATTATATTTCAGCATTGATCTATAGTACTCTTCATTAAAATGTCTTGCATGTCAGTGTTATTGTAACTAGCGCTGTGACACACTTTAGTGATCTAGTCACTCTCTTGTTGGAATTTGCATGCACTCCTCGTGTCCTCAGGAATATTCTTGGATACTCCTATTGAATGAGTGAGTGTGGGTGTGTCCATATATAACACTTCAATGTACCCCATGGCACAAAGGCACCCCATTTAAAGGATTTGTTCTTGCCTTGCATCCCCAATATGCCTCTGCCATTGCCAAACAAATTGTACAAAAGGGACACTTCTGTCAGACAGCACAGCCTGGTGGTGGTCAGACTCACTCATGGAAGCCTAAAGAAACTGCAGAATTTTATTACAGACAATAAAAAAGATGCCAATTGGTTAAGCATGATTTAGTTTTTAATTTGAAATTCCCGTTTTGATTTTTGACTTCTTTGTTTTCATCCGTAAACTAAAGCCCACAGAGTCCAAAATGACTTAATAACCAATTGGCAGTCATTACTGAGATGCTTGGTTGTGATGTTCTGCTCCATTTTCTTTTTTCTCTTCACAAATTTATAAGTATTGTTGGTCTTTTGATCTCTATCTAGTTTTCAGGCTTTTCCCTTGACTAACCTTTTGAATTGTGCATTCATCCTCGGAGTCTTATTCCTTTAAAATGTTTCCAATTAAAGAAATGTATATTATTTAAAAAATAATAGTTTGATTTTTCTGTTAGGGGTTTTCTAGTTCCTCTCTCGTTTATGTGATTGTTTTGTATGCCTCAGGCTTTTAGAGGATGAATGCCTTGAGGCCTACTTGAAGTATTCAAGACTTATGAATTTCTTGAGGATTTGTGATCATGAAAGTTATAAGGGCCTTTAACAAACCACCTATTATAAGATCTAAAGCTGCCTCACAGTAAATGGGTCCTTCTCGGTTCTTCTTACATAGAGTTTGCATATTCTCCTTGTGTTTTCATGGGTTTCCTTCCTCTTTCCAAAGACATGCAGGTTAGGTGAACTGACAGGCCCTAGTGTGTGTTTGGTGCGTGTTTGTGTTCAGTCTATGATGGACTGTCTGAGATCTGTGCCTTCTTTGTGCCCTATGCTGGTTGGGATAGACCCGGGACCCCTCACGACCTTGCTCAGGATTAAGTTGGTGAGAATCCTGTTTTCACTTTCTAATTCTAGAGTGTTGCTTAATGAAGGAAAATGAATTGAAATGATTTCAGCACAATACTGCAACAGAACAAAAAAGTGAAAAAGTGGGAGATCTAAATACTTGATGAAAGTTCCATATATGGTATAGTTGCAAATGTAAGTTAAAGGTATAATACAAGATTAATTCAAACCAAACAGTGGTGGATAGAGAACAAGCAGACCTTTTCTTTACCGCTGAACTAGGTTAGTTTCTCCTGCCTAAATCTTTGTGCATTCTTATAAAATAAGAGTCAGTGATGCACATGCCACCGCCATCTTTTCACAATCCCACCTGAAACCCAGAGATAATTGCACACAAGTTTATCATTCAATCTGTCTGCTATGTCCTTTTAGGGATGTTTTCAGTTCTGACTGTTTATAAACCAGAGTTGACATACATTACCTGGGACAAGCTGATCACTGCGACAGTCATAAAGCATCCCCAACTGGAATGGCCGACCAAGACCTGCAGTTGTAATGGAGACGGGTCGCTCTGCCATTTTCTCACTGTAAACAATAGAGATCATAATAAGCTTAATGGTTATTTTCAGATTCTACTTTATTCTCGTTACAATGTGACACATTTAATAACGTAAGGCAAAGCTATATCTTCAAACAACTTCATGACTAACGATCTTAGTGCATCAGGCTGATAGCCATTCAGGCAGAAAGACTTTGTATTCTTTAACCCTGGGACAAACGTAGATGATTTAAAACATGCAGGGACCAGAGACTGAGCCAGAGACTCATTAAAGACTGCAGGAGATTCCACACAGTAACATAATGCGGCCAACCCTCGCTTGTGGTAATGGTTAGGCTCCAGGTAAAATTTACAGTATGAATATAAAACAACTCTCCCCAACCTCACCTGCCCACACATACAAAGGCCACTCATTACAATTAGATGTGATTTTTATTTTATAATTTTATTGATTTTATTGTAATCATTCCATACAAATTCATCAATTTTTACAAAAAATAGGATTTGAAACAAATCAACCCCAGCCCTGAGAAAGAGAGCATGGCCAACGGAATAAAACTTAAGCTTGTAAAATTAAATAAATTGATGAGTTTAACAGGTGGATTAAGATAAATGGAGAAGAAAAGAAATGAGGAGAGAATCTACTTCCTCAGTGTTTTAAGAGCTTATTCTAAAATGTTATTGAACAGATCCTGACAGGTTTTGAAAACGTTCTGCACAGATCCTCTAAGTGAGAATTTGATTTTTCCAGTTTCAAATAATATAAACATCAGTTTCCCACTGACTTAACAGAGGAGAGTTAGGATTCTTCCAGTTTAGCAAGATAAGTCTGCATGCCAATAGTGTAGTAAAGGCAATCACAGTTTGTTTGTCCTTCTCCACTATAAGCCCCTCTGTAAGCCAACCAAACACCAAATGGGTTAGGAGGGATTGTGACTCCAAGGCTGTCTGAAAGGCACTTAAAATTTTGGTCCAGAATAATGTTAATTTGGCGAGGCCCAAACATGTGACCCAGTGAGGCTGGGACTTGATTACAGCATTCGCAGGTTAGATCTTGCCCTGGAAACATTTTAGACAGTTTTAAGTGAGACAGATGTGCTCGATATATAATTTTGGGTTGAATAATTGTATGCTTTGCATATGGAGCTTGAGTGAATTCTCTGCATTGCTACCTCCCAATCTTTTTTGATATGTTGAGTGAGAAATCCTTTTCCCACTGTCCTCTTGGATCTTTGAAAGGGAGGTACTGTAAAATAATCTATATATATAATTCACTAAGGCAAGACAACTATGGAAAGCATGCCGGAAGGGGCGTGGATTCACTAAGCCGCTGACAAGTGAGACACCTATGGCGCACGCAGGAAGGAGGCCACGCCACAAACTCCAAGACCATTGGATATGACAAAACTTGCAGGGCCACGCCCACCAACTCGGACGCGACGACACAGAAAAAATGGCGTCATTTATGTTCGTCTGTCGTAGAGGCCACATGCAGTGCAGGTCAGGTTAATGTCATGTACCTCCGAGCTACGTTGACTGTTCATAGAGGCATGTTTCTCACGGAGGTGAATCGCCATATGCAGCGTGTGAAACGGTTTGCGAGGGGTATCCCATGGGATCCTTAAAACAATCCTTTAAAACTGAGGTTAAAGCAAAATGAAGGAATCAGTCTTTAAAAACCAATAAGCCCTGTGCCTCTGTTTCATTACCGTCTCACCTGCTTCACCAATGCAGGCCCTGCAACAGTCGAGATGCTCTGTCAGCAGCTGACCTTCTCTGTACCTGACCGATTCACACAGAGGCAGCGCAAGAGAAAGCGCCACAGACAGACAGAGGCACACACACAGGCAGCTGGTGGCCGGCTCTCCGTGAGTTTCTCTTGCGACCGGGCACATGAGCAGGCAGTGTGTATGCTTCGAGTTAGAGGGTGGATGCGACAGGACCATCTAGGAAAAATCATGTCGCGGATGTGATTCGCTGTATGTGGCGTGTAGAACAGTTTGCGAGGGGTGTCCCTGTGTCTTTCCAGAAGTGTTCAACCATCAATAAATAATTATGCCCGCTTGTTATGCTGGGTTCACTATTGTATTGTATTTTGCTCTCTCTGAGTTCCATCTTTTCATTCACTTACTGTTGTATTCTCACACCAACCCGTTTTAGACAACCGTGTCTTTCCAGAAGTGTTTACCATTCAATAAATAATTATGCTTGAGATTAAGCGTGTGTCTAGGCGTGGGTAAGCCGTTGAACCCCATTCGGGCTGCAAACCGTGGAATTGCCACTAAGTGCGACTCATACACACCCACTGTTTTCGTCCCTACCCTTTGTACACACTAGTGATGGGCGCTCGATACTCAGGTTTCGACACTGTGTCGAGCTATCGAAGCACCGCTTGAGGCTTGCTTCAAATCGCCCGACATGTGATTTTCAGTACGCTAAGCGTAATGGCGTCATTGATATATGCGCAGTCAGCAGTCAATTTGGTCAGTAGCTAGTCAACTAAAGTGCTTGGGCTCAAAGCGTAAAATGCACTTGTCTGTGCTATGTTGATAAAATACGCTAACCCGAGTTCAAATCCTAGTTGGTGCTCGCATATGTTGAAATAAGGATTTTGTATAAAACAGTTAAGTAGTACTTGTCTGAAAGTTAACAAATATATTTTGGAGACATTATGAACGATTTACACGGGGCACCTTTTTCCTCGGTGTGGAATCGTGTCCACCACGAATCTGTAACAAATCGATGAGCATATTTTGCGTAAGGTAGCACGTATTATAACAATCCAGAATCTATTCTACCCCATGTCGATCATATCACAGAGGACTAAGAAATGCTTCACTAAAGCCGACGTGGTCATTACACCAGTATATGCACAAGACATTCCTCATTAAACGTTTTTACTATTCAGTGATTCCCAGATCTGTTGCTGATTTGTATTATTGATTTCCAAAAAGCAATGTGAGTAAAAGCGTGTTCTGCATAACTAATCACAACTGTCTTTAAAACAGAATCAGCTCCATCAACAGTGTCTTCTGCAATTTTAAGAATGCCTCGGATTTCTGCGTTAATGAGACAAAAAGTTGTAAAGAAACTTTGCGAATTCATCCAGAGGTGAGCGTAAAGATCACTCAAGTACTGATAAGAAGGAGCAGCTGGATAAGCACATCTGGAGCCAAACTTTCAAAAAAGCATCTGACTTTGTCAGCAACATCCTTTACTTGTGAATTCATCTTATCAAAGGCTGCGCTGGGGGGGTAAATAAGTAATCCTCCGAAGTGCAGCACAACAGAGTAAATAATTGACGTAAATATAATTATTGAAAGACTAAGCTTTTGTCATTTCTGTATTCTTAAACCATCTTCCAGTTACATAATCCCCAGCAGTCAATGTCACATTCAATGTTCTCTGCTCCTTAACCTGTCTTGTTACCCAAAGCATCAACACTCAGTTTCATTCAAGGCTTTACCGTCCTTCCTTTCATAGACATAAAATAAAACACATTTCCTCTACATACGTGTCCAATAATAATAGTAAACTTGCAGAAACGAGACAAAGCACAAGATGGGAATATTTATGACAAGAGCCTGGGCATCAGGATGAGAATGTGCCTTGTCACCCATTACGTGAGCTCGTCTGCCATCCCTCAGTTACACTGGCACACGTTACACTCGGGGGCAAATGCAATGGAGAATACCGACAATGTACACCTTCAGAAGTGGAATAAATCAACTGTATAAGTAGAACATTTCAGATAAACGATGAATTTTGTTAATCATAAACAATGCAACATAACTATTATATGTGTTGTTACTTTTTATTTATACTCACCAAACGTTACATATCTACATGGGAAATGAACATAGGTAATATGTTTATAATCATTCTCACAAAAATTGAGACACATAAGCCTTTAGGAAATATAAAAAGCGTGTGCGCTGTCATTTAGGACAGAATGCAATGTTAACGTGACGCACTCTCAACTGCCACGATGTCACAAAAAAAAGAAACAGCGCAGTCCATGCAAACTCATATCGTTCTTGATTTTTGACCTTATGATTAATTGTCAATATCAAATCAATAAAGTCATTTTAAGAAGATGACAAGTCTGCTATAGTCAGTTCAATTAACGCTCCTTTTAAAAAGTTTGCATATACAGAATATAAAAGAGAATCTCAATGATACGGGACTCGTGAGTAGTAACGAATAATATGTGACACTGAGAAATTATAATTCCTAATAACGGGAACAAGTAAAAACTACGACTTCCTAAAACGGACACTGTAAATGTAGGCATTTCAATAAATAATTTAGGAGACTTGTGTGTGCATTTCAATATCGATTTAAGAACTACGTAGGCCACCTGTTGTACTATAAACGGTAGCTCAAGCAGCACTTAACAGTAAATAGTCTAACAGGACAATGACTGACTGAAACGAAGATGCTGCGCAACAATAAAGGTTCACACTGTCACTCTGCATATTTAGAAGGCGCTGGTTGGCTGAAACTGTTTATAGCGAATTGTCCCAAGTTGGAAGTGCCGTATAGCGATCAGAAACGAAAAGACACATTTAGGCATGCTGCACAGTAGTTTGTTTTCTACAATACAAATTCAGTACAACACCAGGGTCTCCAAACACACAAATATGAAGTTTATTACGTTTTACAGTGAAACTCTTTACATACACAATATAATTAGGGGCGTGTGCCACCTGCCCAACTACGGTGGCCCAACCTTCCCTCGACAGCTCGATTCGCTCGCTATCCGTCCAAGCTTGTTAAATGGAGGAATAGAAAAAAAACTTTCACAAGAGGAGGATCAGACGCGAACCTGAGCGACAACACCACTGAGCCACCTAATCCGGATAATTAACGAGCTCTGCACAACTGAACTACTACTACTGTTCTTACGCGGTGGATGAAATATGTTGTTTGACATACGCACGTTAAAATGGTTTAATTGATACAAGAGTATCATTGTTGTATTCTCCTAATGAAGACGAAAAATTATATTTATAGATGTATACTATATGACGTACGGTTTTGAACAAAATTAAGTGTTCCATAAAAAGGTTGAACGATTTACCTAATCTTTTCATATATATATAAAGTTAATATATGACAATATATCTTTGACACTATGTATCAGACAAAGGAAATCACAGCAATCCACAAGAACAATAATTAATTCTCAGCAACTACCTGAATTGTAGCTTAACCATATCAACTGAAATGTTTAATGTCAATACGAATTACAAAATATAACTAGAGAGTTAAGTGTCAGATAGACTCTCAAAATATAGAGGTCAATGCCTTTCAGTGTGCTGAGGCTTCACAAAGATTCAGTAACCAGTGACCATGTCTGCTCGAGGTTTCGAAGCCCTGTCATGATCCAATCTCAGTACTACGCATGTCTGAGGCTTCAGTAGCCCGTCATCATCTCAGTAGTACGCATATCTGAGGCTTCCAAGCCCGTTCAAAGCCCGTCATGACGCAATCTCAGTACTCTGCAAAGCTTTGACTCATTATTAATTCATCGAGCTCCCGTTTGAAGTACATATGGAATCAACAGAGTTAAAAACTCAACAGAATTCCCATTGAAATGAAAGTTTGTAGATGATCAATCCATGTTAAATGATCGTGCCGATAATACGTTGTGGCATAAAATAAAATTATAAATTATACATCATACAAACGCCGACTTGTTGAATGCTGCAAAGAAGAGCTTTAGCAATAAGGGTGACGACACATCTCTCACTATAATACTCTCCTAAATATCCATTCTTCGCCTCATGCAACGTTTTCATGCAACACTGAAGGTATGTCATATAGTATACATCTATATATAATTGTTTTCGTCTTCACTACATACATACATGTATACATTAAAAAACATACATTATATACCACTCTCCTGAAAATAGTAGTAGTGCAGTGGTAGCGTTACCACTTCATAATAAAGCATACGTGGGTTCGGGTCCCACGTCCACCCACTGTGAATTATGACCCAAAAGAGTCTGATTTTTTTTATTTTTTTTTTTATTAAACAGCAAATTCCAGCGTGGACCGGAGCGAGCAAGGCGAGAAGACTAGTAAAGATATATCAAATGGAAATGTGCATCTTGTTTTATGTCTATAACAAAAAAATATTTGAGTAACGATTTCAACTGTTTTTGTAGTTGTTGATGGCGGGTTTAGCGGTTTAAATTTTAAATATTAAATTGATAAGGTGCAATGTGTTCTTACTTTGAGTGTTAATGTGTTAGTAACTGGGATTGCGCCTCTATTACTGGAAGATTGCTTAGGAATGATACAGACTGGACAACTATATGTTTTAGGAAATGTTTTATTATTGTACTGCTGTGACTAAAAACTTTTACTGATCGCCTGTTCGGACCTTGAAGATGTGTTCACGAGGGAGGGATGCTGCTGTTAAAAGCAAATGTTTTTCAAAAGCAGGTCCAGATGTGTTTATCCCGCTGCTTTTGTTGCCTCAGCACTCAATCTTTAATGCCGACCTTGATATGTGCACTGCTCACATTGGAGTGTCCGTGTGTGTCTGTGTGCCGGTGACTGATCTGCGCCATGTCTCTCAGCCTCTCTGATGTGCTCGGATTGACACCTTTGAATGTTTGGTGCAGCAGAGCAAATTCAACCTGATCTACCACAGTGGCTTTGTTATCACCTTATTCCAGCGTTTCTCAACCTTTAAGTATTTGCGACCCGAGTTTTCATAACAGTTTTAATCGCCCCCTAACATTTTTTGAAATGTAGATGCATATTTGATTATACCTACTTAACTTTTATCGACATTTATCTAATCTCTATACAGTATTAATTGTTCTATTATCAGAATGTAGTTTAAGCTAATTTGTTTTGGTTCCCACAGATTTTTTCACATCTTAGCCCCCTTTTTGTTACTTCGCGCCCCACAGGTTGAGAACCACTGCCTTATTCAATGGAGGGGTTCATGGACGTCAAATGGCAATGAATAGAAATGGATTAATGTAAATACGTGAGCTGCCATCCGCAATTAGACATCGCATTTTGATGGCGATTTTGGTGATTCGAACAGATCTCTTATGCAATCCTTCCACAGTATCTCTCAAAATTATTTAGTTCAAATTGGTTATAAAGATTTCAATTTTGATCATTTTTTATTATTGGTAATTTTGCTCACAATTTGAAAAGCAACCACCTTAATTAGTTGAGCCATTGGCGACATTTTTTGTAGCTAATTCTTTTGCTTTCGTGCTCCACAAAATATTGTAAAGTATTAATAAATGAAATATTTCAATACTTGATCGAATAATAACAACTGATTTAAGGATTTCACCTTTTCTTTCTCAAATGTGCTTACCTATATCATGGCAAAGTACAGGGATAAACCTTTATTTTCCGTCTACTCCATTTTAATTAAGTCAAACCAAAGAAAACATTTAAGGCTATTAAATGTGATCTCAAGAAAATATGAAGGTTAATTCTAATACTAATAACAGGAGCGATTATAATGATACAGTGCAAAAGTAAATACTAATTGAAAGAGCCGGGAATCCATGAGTGAGGCGTCTTATTTTGTTTAACTCTTGCTATCGTATAGTGCATTCTGCTTGTCGGCGTTAGTTATATATATATATTTATATTTTTAGACATCAGACACTAGAAGTTGCTGACGAACCCTTCTCTTCATTGTCAGTCTGTAGCAGCGAAAAAATAAAAGCAATAAGAGTTATAACAGACGTCATTGAAGTGGATCATGAGTTTGTGTAATGTTAATGAAAATGGCCAGGAGGGGTCACTAGAGAGGTGAGTGTCAAATGCTTCAAGCTTCGATACGATTTCCGACACAATTGCTTCAAGCGTTTTGATGCTTCGTGAGGCTTCACTCCGCCCATCACTAGTACACACCCCTCCCACACGTTGACTGTTAATAGAGGCATGTTTCTCGGAGGTGAATTGCCATATGCAGCGTGTAAAACTGTTTGCGAGGGGTATCCCATGGGATCATTAAAACATCCCTTTACAACTGAGGTTATAACACAGCGAAGTGAGCAGTCTTTAAAAACGAGTTTTGGTTACGACGCTACGACCACGTGCAGCATAGCAAAGTGTTGTACACGCTACATACAGCAATTCACATCTGCAACAAACATGCATCTTCTTAGATGCTCCTGCACTTTGTACACAACCCTCCCACCTCGCTTCGCCGCACGGACGATTGTGTGTTGGTTCGTTCCGTGCATTGTTACAATGTTGCTTTTCTTGCTGATTTATTACATTACCGATTTTTCAAATGTTAAATTTTCTATGTGTGCTTAAAATTATTAAAAACCGGCCTGATTATGCGTATATGGTACGCCTTGGGTGGCTAGTTTTATATATTACACAAATGCTGCCTGAGTCCTTGAAACTGAGCAATATTTGTTCCACCATAGAGGAAGGTGGGAGATGAGGAAAATCAGGCAAGTTCTGTTTAACAAAGTTTCTAATATGAAGATAGTGAAAGAAATGTGTTGCTGGAAAGTTAAATTTGGAATGTAATTGTTCATAGGATGCAAAGATGTTGTCTATATAAAGATCTCTAAGCAATTTAATCCTAAATGTTTTCTAGATATTAAAAACTGCATATGTTTTCGAGGGTTGAAAGAGGTGGTTCTCATGCAAAGGTGCCACAGATAAAAGATTCTCCATCTTAAAATGCTTTCTACATTGGTTCCATATTCTGAGTGAGTGAAGCACAATTGGGTTATTAGTATATTGGCGATGACTTGCATTAATAGGGGCTCAAAGCAGTGAATATAAAGAAGTACTGCAGGATTTTATTTCTATTGCGGACCAAGCCAGTGTATGTTCATCTATTTGTGTCAAGGTTTTTATAGCTTGTATGCTTGCTGCCAAGTAATAAAACTGAAAGTTGGGTAGAGCCATGCCACCTTCTGCCTTAGGTCTCTGTAGGGTTGCTCTCGAACATTTGTGCATGGATCAAACTGCTGTATACCAATCCAGAAGCTTCAGTTTGTATCAACAACATTTGCTCAAACTACTTTAAACTAGAATGTGGTACTAGACAAGGATGCCCTTTGTCACCACTGCTATTTGCAATTGCCATTGAACCACTGGCAATACACTGTCAAAATGCTGATGAGATAAAGAGGATTATCAGAGAAGGACTGGAACAGAAAATTTCTGTATATGCAGATGATATGGTACTGTATATATCAGACCCACAAAATACTGTGCCTGCAGTCTTAACAGCACTTGCAGAATTTCAAAAGATCTCTGGTCTCAGAATTAATCTGAAATAAAAGTGTGCTCTTTCCAGTGAATTCTCAAGCATACAATATTAGATTGGACACCTTCCTTTTGTCAATGCTGATCAGTTTAAATACCTAGGTAAATATCACAAGTAAACATAAAGCACTTTATCATCAAAATTTTGCTGTCTGTATGGAAAAAATTAAGCAAGACTTGAATAGATGGTCAACCCTTCATCTCACTCTAGCTGGAAGAATTAACGTTGTTAAGATGAATATCCTTCCTAAGCTTTTCTTTATATTTCAAAACATTCCAATATACATCAATAAATCACTTTTTAAGCAATTAGATTAAACCTTAACCTTGTTTATTTGGAACTTAAAATATCCACGTATTCATAGATGTGATTTTAACTGGGGCACATTGGCCAGCACTGCCCTACACCACTATAAATATACTTTAGAAATGTCATAATGAAACATTAAAGGCATACTTATTCAAAGTCTTTCAAATACTTAATAAATCTCCACACAAATCAAACCTCATACCTGTTATCTAGACTGTTATGTAGTGACTGGCACTGTCATTTATTGTTACCGCATCAGTGCTCAAATCTCCAGCTGGGTCAGTGTGTGTGTGAGGGCCTTGCATGTTCTCATTGTGTCTGTTTGGGTTTTGATAGATTTGTTGTAATATGTGTCAAATGGTACATTATATATAAATGAATATTATAAAGAAACTTATCTGTGAGCTTATTGGTGTAGCTGAAAAAATTCTACCTGTTATATATGTTACTGTCAATGTGGGAACTTAGGCATTGTGCAGAATGCTTAAGAAATCTATAGAATGCTGAAAATGGGACGTCAAAGTATGATATTATCAAAGTTTCAAATATTTCTTAGGCATTCTATGCAATGCCTTGCTGAAATAGTATTTGTGATTCTGTATCACGCCTAGGTATTACATACAATGCCTAGAGAAAGTATATTGCATATTAAAGCAACACAGACATGTCATGCTTTGCCTAAAAACATCACCTACCTGCTTTCACACATTGCCAGTAACATTTATAAAAAATAAAGTAATGCAATTTTGTTAAAACTCTTTAGTTTAGCCAAGGAGAACTCAGCTGCTCACACGTCAGGGCTGCATTACTTGGTCTAAATAAAAGACAGCCATCTTGAATTTAATTTTCAATGGTGACACGTGCCTTTTCTTTATTTACTGAATATTTTCCCTAACAGTGGGTGCCTTGAACTTCTGGAATGTCTGCACATCTCTCTGTGACCTTTGCCTCAGTGATTACTGACTTTTGACTCCCTTGTTCAGTGTTAACTCAGATTAGCCATGGGAAAGAATTACCAAGTGGGTCTCACAACACAACAACAGCCTTGGCCTGTGGATACTTCGGAAACTGCTGGTGTGTGTTATTTAAGAATAATTTCATGTTTTCAGGATTTCTTTGTTGTAGTCCATTTAGGGCTGGGCGATATGGACCAAAAATCATATCTCGATATTTTTCTTCCCATAAAGTAATAATTAAAAGAAAGTTCTGAGTCAAGGCCACATGTCTCAAATGTAACGCTGGCACTTTTATTAACATAGAGCTGTAGATGTACATGAGCTCAAAAATAGCTAAAAAAAAATATACTAAATAATAATGCTTCTTGAATAAAATAAAATAATGCTTTTTCCTGCATAAAAAGACTCACAGCTGTGCATTTAAGAAAATGTAAAGAGAAAAGATACAGAGCAAAAATAACAAAGGCCGACTTGCTCTTTAAAAAGTGGGTTTCCACCATTGCAGAGAGTTCTTTCTTTACCAAAGTGCTTCCTCCTGTGTG
>NW_024377518.1:0-47727 GCF_016835505.1 Polypterus senegalus
TTTACGGACGGCAGCTTGTCGGGTGGGCTCAGGAGTTGCCCCACATGCCTGTTTGGTTCGGCGTGAGAACCGTTCGTGATTTGTATTAAGGTGTCCATATCTTGGAAATTATGTTTCCGGACTTGCTGGGCGATGTTTTCAGGGAGGGCCTGCACAAAAGTCTCACACGCTAAAAGCTTGGCCATCTTGTGCGAATTATTAATGTCGGGCCGTAGCCAGTGACATACTTTTCCCCATGCTTCAAAGCCCTGGGTTCTTATCGGTCTCTCAGGATCGAATTGCCACTCCCTCCATTCTCTCACCTGCTGTTCCGGGGATACGCCGTAGCGCTTGAACCCCTCTGCTTTTAGAGCGTCATAATTAGCGGCCTGCTCCTCAGCTAGATCATAATAGGCCCTCTGCGCCGTTCCCTTCAGGTAGGGAGCCAGTTGGTACGCCCATTCCGACCTCGGCCATGCGTTCCGCTTAGCGGTACGCTCAAAAATCAAAAAATATGTTTCGATGTCATCTGTCTCCGTCAATTTAGTTAATGCAATAGGCGGTGACCGAGCGACCTCCGCCCGTACTCCTGCAGCAGCACGAGCGTTGGCCTCTGCTACTTGGGTCCTCGTCTCGCCCATCTGTAATTTTAAAGTCTGTAGATCACCCATGATGGTGTTTAGGACGTTGTTCAGGTCCTGTTCCTCCGACATCTTGAAAACAGACGAAAAACAATCCTAGCCGACTACGCCAATTGTGGTGATTATTCTGGTCCAAATAAATCTTCACAAAACAAAACAAAGTTTTGGGGACCGTCCTCATATATTGTCGTCCAGACAAATAAAGAAATAAATGATTCAGAGTCTTAAATCAAAACAGTGAACAGTTTACCTTAAGACAAATGGCGGATTTATAGAGAAAAGGATTATGGGACAGGAAATGGTTGGCATGAAGTGACGTTGTAACAGGAACCGGAACCAACATCATAATGATGAGACGGAAGTGAGGTGGTTTGATGGAGCCGGAAGTGACGTCATCGTGGTTGGCCGGAAGTGGCGTCATCGCGGCCATTTTGGAACCCGGAAGTGGAGGAATTATTTTTCTTCAGGTTTTCTATAGACCAAAAGAGATTTAGGCAAGTACCACGTGACAACCCTCTATCTCGCAATGTTTCACTCACCTTTAGGCTCTTTGACTGCCTCCTAATCGCACATGTGTGACAATGTTCACTTTTAATATGGCAATATAACATTTTTTCTACATCAAAGTACTTGTCTTCTGTTCTGAATTATTAGGATGAGATATCATCCCATGAATACTTTAGGTAATTGTAATTCCATTATTATCATAGAATTAATAAGTGTCAGGGCACTCCTCACTGCCACCAGCACTCAGCAGCACTGGCACACTATCCAAGACGGATGACACAATGCCTGTCAGTTTCATCAGGAGGGCTGAAGCACACATACAGTATATCTTCTCACTTTGGTCCACTTTTTGGTTTATACTCACTCTTTTACAAGGATGACATTCAGGAACATGAGCACCAAGCTATCAATAACATTTGGGGGACAAAAACCTACTGGATACAACAAAGATAATAACTATAATAATAACAATGATAGTACTAGTGATACTACTACTACTACTAATAATAACAATAATTATCCTTAAACTGGCACAGCATAGCAGACAGAGGGGCAGAAAAATAAAATTAAAATTATCAAAACAGAAATGGGACTACAACTTAAGGCTTTGAATGCATTATTAAAGTCTTATTTAATTCAAAGTATAAGCATCTATAAGCATATAAATACCATACATCGCTATTCCTGCCATCTACGACATGACTCATTACACTCTTCACATTTGTTCCTGGCACACTAAAAAAAAGTTCTCCATAGTTCTATTACTGGAAAAACTCTCTGATATCATGCAGTGATTAGGATTGTGGTGTCCTCATCAGCACAAGCTGCCTAGTCAAAAATTAATTTACACTGCTACTAATTAGTGATTTCTTTGTCATCCATGTTACACAGACTCAATCTTTAGAGAAATGTGAAATGCAAAAAAAAAAGAAAAAAAGAAAGTCAGTGAATACAAACCAATTACTACAGTATGTGTTCAGAAAAGCACTGAAAATTGTGCTAATCCTTTATTACCAACCCAATCATGCAGCCCATGGGCATCAAAATCTACTCAAAGCTGCAAACAGACTTGCTATACAAAACATCCTAAAGTCCTGCTTCACTTTGAGCTTTTTTATAATGCACTTCAGCTCTATTTATGCACTTCACTTCTATTTAGCGTGACAATATTTTCAGGATAAGGCCTGAATGCAAACCAATTGCTATGTGTTTTCTGAAATGATGTTCTTCGAACACAAAGTCTTGAAGATAAGATGTTACCACAAGCAATCAACTGCCCTTTTTGCTCTTCTGAAATTGTCAAACCTTTATTTTGCATGAAAGCCCTCCACATCTTTCTTCAACAATCCTGGCTCATCTTTAATGTCCATGGGTGTTTACATGTGATTTCACTCAGTGTATCTTTGGGCACTTGGCAAATTGAGATGATGCATTTGCTGCTGCCCTGCACTGGAAACAACTTAAAGTCAGGATGTCAGCAGTCAGTAGTCTCTCTGGGAATCGCCACCTTATTGTAGTGGAGAGGTTTGAGTGCCCCTGTGAACTTTTTCAGCAGAAGCTCCTGGTAAGTCCTCCCAAGGCAAAATGGTCCCAGGTGAGGGGTCAGACAAAGAGCGATTCAAAGCCTTTAATGAAGCAAACCCATTAATTTTTAAATATGGGGCTACTGGGGTCTCTTCATGGAGCCAGGTGTGATAGAATTGCCCAAAGACAAGTGTCTACTTCGGGGTCCAGTTTGGCACAGCCTAAAAATGGAATATGGGACTGCCATCCTGTGGGCCCACCACCTGGTTTGGTTTAGGTTTATTTGTCATATATAGGTTAACACAGGGTCAACATACAATGAAATGTGAATGACGAGAAAAACAAATCACACAGCCTATATCCAATAAAACTAAAAAATAATTAAAAATCATTTTTAAAAAATTACAAGTTAAAAATAGACTAGCTATATAACATAAAATGTGTACATTTTAAAAGAAGTTATAGAGCAATATGAGTTGAATGAGCAGCAAGTACAAATGACAGTTATTGCACAGATAATGTTTTATAAGTACAGATGCATATTCCATAAAGTGCAGATGCATGTTCCAGTCAGTATTCAGTGTATGCAGGTACAGTTTGTGTGTGAGTAGTGCAATGTAGATGTAATGCAATGTAGATGTAATGTAAGTGTATGTAAGTGTTCAGGGGCCTCATGTATAAACGGTGCGTACGCACAGAAATGTTGCGTAAGAACTTTTCCACGTTCAAATCGCGATGTATAAAACCTACACTTGGCGTAAAGCCACGCACTTTTCCACGGTACCTCATACCTTGTCGTACGCAAGTTCTCCGCTCGGTTTTGCAGACTGGCGGCACCCAGCGTCAAAGCAGTGCTACTGTTCCTGTGTGGTTACACCTTATTTTCCTGACACGGCTTTATAAATACACTGAAACTAACTGCATATTGTTTATTAGTGTAACGCATCTGATTGTAATTAACTTGTAACAATATAATGTTCCAGGGAATAGCCATTTTATTCTAAATACCATAACTGCTGTTACTCTAACTGCACCTTCTTCTTTCAGCTGCTCCCGTTAGGAGTTGCCACAGCGGATCATCTTTTTCCATATTACTCTCATTGCACCACTCGGAGTATTTATATCACTGTATCTGAGTGTGAATCACAGCAGCAGCTGATCGAAAAGAGAATTACAGCTTCAAGTACATGCTGTCTCAGCCACAGCAAAACGTTTCAAAGTCTTTCTTGTACGGACCTCGCGGTTAAGAAACAGTTTCATCCCAAGAACTATAAACGCACTGTAAACTTGCACTACAGTTGTAATATCGCACAACCTGAGCCACTTTATAAAGCGCGTATTTACATATGATGACGATATCATTTTTAAGGTGAAATGCAGCAAAATATGTTTATTATATTATACAGATAAAACTTCATTCTTCACTGGGAGTGTCGTGAAGGATAGAATAATTAAACATGTACTACGAAGATATTTCAATGTTCCTTAAATGTTTTGAAGAATCGGTGCTCCCCAATTCTGATTGGGTATTTGGGGAAAGAAAAGCAAGGACTGCAGTGGTGGCTACGCAAATATATATTGAATATAAAACTGAAAGAGAAAATAACACAGCTAAAAACGCACCTACAAATTTTGGCAAAAGTTAAATGCTTGTGTCATGAGCACGAGGCGGCTATGCAGTGTCCGCAACGGACGTGGCCATCCACCGTGCATAAACTACATTACTTACATTGGCGAGCGAAGGAGCCACCGATTCTTCCTCTGCCCAGTGCCACCACAAGCCTAGAGCCGCCCATGAGCACTGCTGCAATAAATTATTTCATCGAAGCGAAACACCTACCATCATCATGAAAATGATATCACGTATGCATCTCAGTATTTTAGTTATTCAGAGAGCTGTAATATCACGAATGTAATGGATTCTGTGTCCAGTTGGAGGAAGAGAGCTGGTTTAAGAAGAAAGTAGTGATTCACACACATAGGCACATAGAAGATCAAATACAAAACAAAGCATTTAACGTGCTACTTTAATTACGATGTGATTTGAGAAACTGGTTAATTAAACGATTTTAAGATGAAGTTTATGATGTTCTACTTTGATGACAAAATAAACTACGTGATTAAAGTGGAAATGTCGAGATTGAAGTTGACATTTCGTGCTTTTCCCCACTGTGTGCCTTTTTTTCTCTGTACCCTAATAAGCTTTCATATGACATTGAGACAGTGGGCTACAACTCGGCTTTTCACGGCGACTTTGATATGTGACTTCTTTTTTATTTCCGGCACTGTGCGATTTTGTGAACGTGAGCTTTCAAGTTTCTCCAACACGCTATGTCACTCGATCAACTTCGTTTTGTTGATTATACCACGGTTTATTTGAACAAATAGTATGTTTTTCCTTTGCCTCCATTTGGTATTCGCTGAAATTCTTATATTTTCCCCGTGCTTTTCCCATTGTCTTTTCACAGAAGGCTGAGTTTAAGGGTGATTTATATTCATTTGCATATTCAAAGAGGCGTAATTCTGGGAGGAGTTGGGGCGTTACATAAAGCGCGTGCACGAGCGTTACTTTTCACGCTGATCGGGATTTATGTAGCGGAAGAACGTGGAAGTTGGAGTACGCACAGATTCCTGCATCTGGATTTTTCTGCGTAAGCACATTTCGCTTTTGTGCTTACGCCATGTTATAGTGCGAGTTCTAAGCACGGCGTTATACATGTGGCCCCAGGTGTTGCTGTTGAGGAGTTGAATGGCCTGGTGGTAAAAACTGTTCTTAAGTCTTGCAGTCTTGTAGTCCGAGTAGCCAGACTCCTGTATCCTCTTCCAGACTGTAACAAGGAGAACAGCTGGTGTGCTGGATGGCTGTGGTCCTTTATGATGCAGCTTGTCTTACGCAAGCACCGATGGAGGTAAATGTCTTCAATGGCAGGGAGACTCTTGCCCTTGATGTGCTCTGCTGCCTTCACCACTCTCTGTAGTGATTTCCGGCTGCTGGCAGAGTAGCTCCCATACCAGACGGTGATGCAGCCCGTCAGAAGACTCTCGACCACACTCCCGTAAAAGTTTGAGGTGATGTTGGCATTCATGCCAAACTTCCTCAGCCTCCTCAGGAAGTAGAGCTGCCGGCGAGCTTTCTTAACCACAGTGTCTATGTGAAGGGTCCACGAGAGATCATTGGTGATGTTTACTCCGAGGAACTGTTAACCCTTTCAACTTTTATGCCGCTGATGTAGATGGCCTGGTGTTCTCTGCCTTGCTGTTTCCGATAGTCCACGATCATCTCCTTGGTTTTGCTGACGTTAAGAGACAAGTTGTTATCCAGGCACCAATTACTCAGTGCCAGCACCTCCTCTCTGTAGGCCTCTAGTGATAAGGCCTATGGATGGTTGTGTCATCTGCAAACTTGATGGTGGTGTTTGTGCCGTGTTTTCAACACAGTCGTGGGTGAACAAGGAATACAAGAGGGGGCTAAGCACACGGCCCTGCGGCACTCCTGTGTTTAAAATGAGTGATGAGGATGTGTGTTTGCCAACTCTCACCACCTCATGCCTGTTTGTGAGGAAAGAGAAAATCGATCTGCAGATGGTCGTCCTCAACCCAAGGTCGTCAAGCTTCAAGATGAGTTTTGAGGGGATGATGGTGTTGAATACCAAGCTGTAATCTATGAATAGCATTCTTACATATGTATTTCCTTTTTCCAGATTGGTGAGGGCAGTGTTTATTGTTAGCGTAATGGCATCATCTGTAGATAGGTTTGCTCTGTAAGCAAATCGGAGAGGATCCAGTGTGTCAGGGAGGGAGGAGCAGATGTAACCTTTGACCAGTTGCTCGAAGCACTTCATAATGACCGATGTCAGTGCAACCAGGTGATAGTCATTCAGACAGGAAACCACCAGTTTCTTTGGGACAGGAATGATGGTGGATGCCTTGAAGGAAGTGGGGACCACCGACTGCCTCAGGGAGAGATTGAAAATGTTGGTGAACACACCTGCTAGCCGGTCAGCACACACCCTGAGTGCACGGCCTGGGATGCCATCTGGTCCCAGAGCTTTGCGAGGATTGACCTTTTTGAAGGACCTTCTCACGTCACACATTTCAACGATCAGAGTGACAGACTCACTGCCCCCTTGAGGTTATAGCACTTGTTCTTTGTTGGCTGCATCAAAACGAACATAGAAGGTGTTGAGCTCGTCTACAAGAGATGCAGTGGGCTGAACACTGACTGTGTTTTTCTTTTTATAGTCAGTGATGCAGCACAGTCCATTCCACAGGCGCTTGGTGTCAGAGCTGTGGTAGCTTGACTCCACTTTGTCCCTGTAGTCTCGTTTGGCCTTCTTGATGGAACTCCATAGGTCGTATCTGGGTGCTTGGCATGCATCAGAGTCCCCTGAGCCAAAGGCAGAGGTCCATGTAGGAGGAATAGGAGCCAGGTGCAATGTGACCTTGGTGGCGGTCAATGGCAGAGGCCTTGACGGACTAGAACATAGACACACAACCTGACTCTTGGAATGTGGACTGTCACCTCTCTTGTGGGGAAATAGCCAGATTTGGTGGATGAGGTGGAGTCCTACCAACTAGATACAGTTGGGCTCATGTCCGTCCACACGCTTTACTTTGGAGTTGTTCAGGAGAGGGCTTCTTATTGAGTCCCTGCCTGGTCAATGCTATGTTGGAGTTTGTCCCAGATAAGAAGAGGCCTGCCTCTGTGTGGCACAAGGTGGTAGAAGGGAGGTCTCTACTTCCCATATGTGTTTAAACACCAAATGTCAGTTTGGAGTATCAGGCCTTCTTGGAGTCACTGGAGGGGATCTTGGAAAGGTTCCCAGCTATGGACTCCATAGTTCTGCTGGGCAATTTCAACACCCACGTGAGTAACAATGGAGAAACTTGAAGAGGCATAATTGACAGGAATGGCCTCCTGTGTTTTGTTATTGGACTTCTGTGCTAGCATGGTTTGTCCATAACGAACACCATGCTTAAACATAAAGTGGCTCATAAGTGTATTTGGTACCAGAGCACCTCAGGCCAAAGATCTGTGATCGTTTTCATAATCGTATCATCAGATTTGCAGCTGCATGTCCTGGACACCCAGGATGAAGAGAGAGGCAAATCTGTGAACTGATCACCACCTGCTGGTGAGTTGGACCAGATGATGGGAGAGGTGCCAGGACAGACCTGTAAAGCCTAAGAAAATAGAGAGGGTGGACTGGGAATTACTGGTGGTGGGGGTCCTGTCCAAAAGACTTTCAATTCCAGCCTCTGCCAGAACTTTTCCTGCACCAGAAGGAGGCTAAGAACAAAGAGTCCTAATGGGCCTTGTTCAAAGCCTCCATTGTGGAAGTGTCTGCAAAGAGATTCTTCTCAATGTGGCAACCCAAAGACTCAGTGGTGACACCAGAGGTGAGGGATACCATCAGACTGAAAAAGGAGGCCTTCTGTGTATCTTTAGCGTGGCAGACTCTCGAAGCAGCAGAGGTCTAGGTGGTCAGGGAAGTAAAAACATGGCTGTGTAAAGAGTTTGCAGAGACCATGGAAAGCGACTATTGATTGGGTTCAAAGAGGTTCTGCGACTTACCCAGGCTGTTCTCAGCAAGGGTGCAATAGAACTGACCCAGACTGAGTATGCTGCCTGGCAGTAGAAGGAACACTTTGAGGAGCTCCTGAATGCAATAGACATGCACTCTGGGGAGCTCAGTGTCACTGGAAAAGCTTATGCCAGGGTACTAGAAAGGGGACTCTGCCACGTCGTAGAACCTCAGATCCAAGGGTGAGTAATGTGGATTCTGCCCAGGAAGTGGAACGGTGGACCAACTCTTTACCCTCATGAGGATTCTGTAAGGGGCATGGGAGTATGCCCGAATTGTTTTGTGGACTTAGAGAAGGCATATGACCATGATCCTTTAGGGATTCTGTGCAGGGTACTGGGAGAGTATAGGGCTCTGTGATATAACAGTGAGAACTGTGTCTGCATACTTGAAAAAAATATCAGCACTGTTTTCAAAGTGGGTGGGGGACTGCACCAGTACTGTGGTTTGTCTCTTATCCTGTTTGTTGTTACCATTGGACAAAATATCAAGGCACAGCTTGGGAGGAGAGGAGGACCAGTTCAGTGGCCTTAGAATCACATCACTTCTTTTTGCAGTGGTCCTGTTGGCTCAATCGGGCTGTGAACTCCAGCACACTCTGGAATGGTTTGAAAGTGAATATAAATGGCAGGGATGAAAATCAGCACCTGCAAATCTGAGACCATAGTCCTCAGTAGGAAAAAGGTGGACTGTCCTTTTCAAGTAGGTGGTGAGTTACTGCCTCAAGTGGATGAGTTTGAGTATTTCAGGGTCTTTTTCCTGAGTGAGGGGAAACAGGATGATACGATTGACAGATGTATTGGGGCAGTGAGCACAGTTATGTGATTGCTATACCAATCTGTAGTAGTGAAGAAGGAGCTGAGTCAGAAGGTGAAGCTCACGATTTACCAGTCGATCTACTTCCCTACCCTCACCTGTGGTCATGAGCTTTGGGTAATGACCAAAACAATGAGATTGCAGGTACAAGCAGCCAACATGAGCTTTCTCCACAGGGTGGCTGGACTCTCCCTTACAGAAAGGGTGAGACCACAGACATATGGAAGAGATTCAGAGCAGAGCCACTAACCCTCAGCATTGAGAGGAGTCAATGGTGTTGGTTCAGGCATCTTACACAGATGCCTCCTAGATGCCTCCCTGTGGAGGTTTTACAGTCACAACCAGCTGGATTATATTTCCCAGATGGCCTGGGAACTGCTTGGGATCCCACAGTATGAGTTGGAAAGTATGGTTGGGGAAAGGGACGTATGGGCCTCACTGCTAAGACTGTTGCTCACACGACCCGGATTTGAATAAGCGATGTAAAATAAATGAATGTCAGCATGTAGCATATGTTCTTGCTTATCTATTAGTTTGCATCTGTCTGATAAATTGAATTTTATTAAGTTCAAGGTAGATAATGTTAAAAAGTCACAATGAAATTCAATCACTTGCAAAATAAACTTGAACATTTAAGAAAATAATCTGATATGAAACAAATATCAAAATTGAGTCCATTTTAACTGCAGTCTGAATGTAGCATTAGTAGCCTGAAGCAACATACTGTACGGTCTCAAATGCAACAGGTATGGACTTTTCAACTCATTATTAGCATTGCAACTTTTCTCTAGCAATTCTCTGGAATTAGGGGGCCAATGCCCATCCCAATTTTAGGATCGAGAGGGCAGTTGTCCCTTTGCCCCTCCATTGAGGGGTCTATGCTCATGAAGATATATACATTTTTCTGTTTTGTTGCGTCCAGCCAGACACAATCAGTAACGTCCTCATCTCTTTTAAGTGCAGCTATCCAACATTAAATTGCCAGTCTCGGTTTTGACTGCTCAGGCAGTATTTTGTGCTGGGGAGGGTTTGGGAGACATCTTCTCCTTAAAACATACATCTCCTTTTATCAAAAGCACAAACGCTTTTCCTGCAGATCCACAGCTATATATTACACCTATGTCACTACTCTCCTTTGCCTGTTGTTGCACTTACCAAACTTTAGGGATATACAGTTCACAGCCACAATGCACTTGCACCCAGGACTATGGTCCACTAGCTTCTGTGAGATGCTTTCCCTCTGACTTCACCTATGCTGTGTGTACGAATGTCATTGTAGTTTATTTCTTATTTTTTCTTATCTCATTCCCTTTCCCAAACCCTTCATTTAACTTAGCTATTCCCAGACCAGGGACAAAAACAGAACACAATATGCAAGCTGAAAAAGAGGTTAAAAAAGTTTTAATCAAATAACTAGTGCCATAACAAAAGCTAATTGAGTGTAGCATTTTACACCATACAACCTGGATCATTTCTGTAGTTCTGAGTACAGACCAAGATCAGCAATTATTTGTATCAATTCCAGGCAGCGCTGATCATATTGTTACTTGAAGTCTCAAAAGATAGAAGTGTTTTTGGTGGCTGGTGCGCTGCCTTGGAGACTGCTCTATTCTCTGGTCAGATCTTTCTCAATTTAACTCTCTGCCTGAGTTTATAAAGCTTACTTGAATGTGCCTTCACAGAAGACAATCTGTTGCCTTTGATCTGTTGCTCATAAATGTAATTGCTGTCTTCTCATCCTCCAGATCTAACTCCTGGGAAGGGGGGAAGAGATGTTAGTGATGGACTATGTATCCGGAAAAGCAGGATTTCCCCATTGATCCTGTTGTCTCCACACTTCTGAAGTATACCCGTGTTACTTCACACTTAGAAATGGCGGTTGTGCTTGTAAACTGCGTCAGGTGAAACACACAGCTTCCTAGTGATGCTTTGCTTCAGAAATGTGTCCTTTAAACCAAGACGGGAGACAAAATAAAGAGCTCTCTAATAAAATGAAAGCAGACCATGCACTCAGACAAGTGGTGGGTGGCGGGGGGTGTTTGGTATTAGTCAAACAAGCATTCCTAAAAACTCTGAACTTAAAATGCATCAGTCTTTTATAACTGTCATTTAGTACATATGTTTACTGTCCAGAGTCTGCTTCTTTCTTTTAAGCAAGCACTTTAAACTCATTCTTTAAAGACATTGTACTGACAATTATCACAAAATGCTGAATGTTACAAACACCCATCAACAAAATGAAAGACCAGCAAAAGAACATTAACAAAATGAGTTAAAAAATGTTTTTGTACAGTCGTTAACTTAGTTAATATTACATTACTGAACATAATTTTAACCCCGATTACAGGTAGTAATTACAATGGTCAGTATTAATCTATAGACATCTTTTTCCCATTTAATTTGTACAGCAGCACAGAACAGAATTATAGAATTACAGTACACAATTATGCAGTAGATGACTGTCTCAATTGTTACCCTGTTTTATTTGGGCAGTTTGCTGAACATAAACAGTGGGCACTAACCTTACTCTAGTTGATCTGCACTGCTGTGCCACCCACCTAAAAAGCAGGTGCTGTTGTTCAATTGTTAAGTTGGCCGTTCCGTAAAGTAGCCATTGTAATATGTTATTTGTTATTTTTATTTTTTGATCATGACAAATCCAGTGTTTGTGATTTTGCATCCTTTTCTAATTAGTTGTGCTCTCCCTTTTTAGATCAATTCCTGGTTTCACCCATTCATCCCTGCATTATGGTTAATGATATTCATGTCCAAGTTTTGAAATGTGGAGGGTCTGGGTTCAGGATACCCTGAAAGCCTCAACATGTAAATTTTGTGTCTCCTTAAAAACAACTTTTAAAACATTTTAACCAAACAGTCTGGCACAGTGGTTAAGTCTTTGGCCTTAAGTGCGAGTTTGTGGGTTGAAATTCTGTTACTAACAAAGTGTGACCGTGAGCCAGTCACTTTACCTGTCTGTATTTCAATTACATCTCCCAAATGTTGTAAGAACTATTGGGCGAAGTGTTCATCTAAGTAATAAAACATTATTATTTTTTATAAATAACATTAATGAGAGTGTTTGGAGCAGGTGCTGATAGCACGTTGCCCCACCCAGTGAACCATTTGGATTGGGACCTGAGTGCAGCAGGTGACACCTCAGCACCACACTATAATAGTGTGAGATTTTTTATGGTGTTTGGAGTGCCAATCCTGCCACCAATCCCCAAGTTTTCCCTGTAAGTTGGAGAACCTGCTTACAGGGCTGGATGCAGATTAACATCATACCCAGGATGGAGCAATTGGAGGCTAAGGGCCTTGCTCAAGGGCCCAATGGAGTAGAATCACTTGTGGTGTTTTATGGGATTTGAACTGGCAAACTTCCAATTGTTGACACAGATCCTTAGTCTCAGAGCCACCACTCCACCCAGTATTAATGTGTTTGCAAGATTTAAAAGAAGGTAATTGTAAGGGTTTTCCTTTTATTTTATCCTCAAAACTGCATGCTAAATGTTATTTGTGAAATAAAGCACCATTGTAGAAAAACAGTTAACAGCTTATTATTATATTCATTTGCATGATGAGATAGCTATTATAGTTAATGATGTTTCTCTTAGAATAACTCTGCTGCACAATGAAGGAAAGAAAATAATTTATATTTGTCCATAAAAAGATTGTTCTATGTAAGATATTCATAGTGTAAGTGATCACATTCCTAAATACCTAGGTGTACAGTATATTTCACACAACTAGAGTAAGACTGCAATGCCCAGCCAACGCAGCGACACTAATTGGATCCCTTTAGTCATTCTCTATGATTTCGAGTAGCTCTTGAATATTTGACCTCTGCCACTAATATACAATGACCAAATACCCATAAAAGAAAATACAATTGTTTTTGTTTGTTTTTATTCAGCAAGCAAATTTCTATTTGATTCCCTCCTGCCAAATTTTACACCATGAGACAGCAGGCATTTTATTTCTGACCACACAGCTATGCAAATCAAATCAGTAGCTTTCTTGTTTCAATTCCACCAACAATACAGCAAAATGTGGCAGCTATCCTGATACTGTTGAACTGTCTTATTATCAAAATGTGCTCTTTACTTTTGCTGATTTTTAAGACTGGCACCATTTTTTTATTGGAGTAAACTCCATTAAAATATTAATTGGAAACAGTTCACTCTACTTATACTGAAGAATCCAACTTAGCTTGGCTTTCCACAAAAGTCACAAATTCTCTCAGTCTATGAACCACCCAAGGGTGGTGGCTTTCAATATCCTGCACTTCACTTATTCTTCAGAAATGTCCGGTTACCACCTCAAACACAATGGATGATAGTCATAAACAAAATCCCTAATTGACTAACTGAAAGATCTCCAGTCTTTGATCTTGCTTTGTTTAGCTTGCAAGTAGTTCAATGCTCCCTGTTCACACCCATAAGCTTTATATTACGTATGGATGTTGATACAAACTCTACTCTCGTTCCACAAAGCCTGCACAAAGTTTACAATATCCTTGGAAATGTAATCTTCCCTGAGTCTCTTAAATGTAAGACCTTTTTTGTGACTGTAGAGTGGGTATCTTAAGTCAGTGGTTCTCAAAGTGTGGTCTGTGATACTTATCAAGGGGGTCTGCAAAATAACTGGTAAATTGGTTAAGTAATTTACAAAAATCGTGTATGCATGGTGTATTAACAGTCTGGTTATTCTCTTCTCCTTTCACTTATTTTAAACAGTCACCATGGAGCATCTGATTAAAATGCAAAAATGTCCTTTATTAAAAAAATAAAACAAGCACCAAACAACACACACACTTTCCAGACATTATTTTTGTATGTGCAAGTGACGGCATCAAAATAATTCACAAATAACATTTAGCATCAGGCAATCAAAACCTGCCACTCTGCCTTGCGCTTCAGCTTTTTAAGGAGAATACAGTAATCTAGAAAAATTACCTTTTTAACACATGATAAGACCCTTGCACCAAGTATGAGCATACACACAAAAACTTACATTTGTGCCATTGACTCCCATGATGTTCTGATTCGAATAAAAATTATTATTTTGTATATACTGCTGTCAGTCACATAAGTGTCAAATCACTTATGACTCTGCTTTACACAGTCACACTGAAGCAAGTTAGGAGAGAAAAAAACTTGTAAATAATGGATAGATTCTTGGCTCATGAGTCTTCATCATAAGGTAAAAAAACAACATCTGCCAAAAAAAAGAAAATATGATAATAATTATGCAGTATAGAGTTTGTCTTTTTTGAGAGCAGTACTGGAAGGCCAACCTCACGTAATTTGTCTTCTGTTGCTGGCTAAAGAAGCCATGAAGCCAGCTAAATTGTGTTGCCATTTGTAATGATGGTACAGCTATGATGAAAGACCAAAAGAATGGATTTACTGTTAAAGATTAAAGCTGCCAACCCAAATGTCATAACTACACACTGCACATGGCATTGACAAGCACTTGCTTCCAAAGGTATGCAACCAGGACTTTATTCAGTTTTGAATACAATTGTAACTGCAGTGAATATTGTTAAGTCATAACCATGACAATCCTGTTTGTTTGGCCAACTTTGTAAAGAGATGGGTGCTGATCATAACGCATGCCTGTTTAATTCAAGAGTGTTGTGGCTCTCCCATGGCAAACATTAGCAGTGGGTGTCTGAGCTACACAGGGAGCTTTCAGAGTTTTTAGCAGACGTCAAACAAGACATTGGAGTTGTTTTTATCTAATTTAGACTTTATAGCAAAACTGGCCTATCTTGCTGACATGTTCAACTTGCTTAACAAACTCAATTCATTTATCTGAGAATTTTACACATCTATCCTGAAAGTCAGTGACAAAATCACCTTATTTATGAAGTAAACAGGACTATGGGCTAAAAGATTACAATATGGAGTAACAAATTTGTTTCCCAGACTGAAATTATTTATGAAAATAATGTATCAGTGAATACAGTGAGAGAATTCGCTACTTCTCACTTAACTGCAGTGAGCGAATACTTTAGCACATATTCTCTAAAGTTAATACAGATGAATGGGACTTGGTACACAATCTGTTTGCAACAACTACAAAATCTAAAAGTGGCCTAACTGGTAAAACAGAGGAGTAACTGTTGGAGCTTTGCTGTGACAGGACATTAATGGTCAGGTTCCAGCAGGTATCTTATGGAGACTTCAAGCCCACCCTGTATCACATGAATATCTAGAACTCACTGGAAAAGTCACATACATATTGCTTTATTTTCCTACCACCTATCTCTATGAGCCCTCGTTCTCAGCACGGACTGATAAAAAGACAAAGTTCAGGGCATGCTTGCATGTGCAAGGTGACCTCAGACTCTGCTTATCATGCATCACAATCAGAACTGAGAACTTGTGCTGTCAGATACAAGCACACTCATCACACTAATTTACCAGGTCTATTATCAATGAAAATAAATGCAAAAATGAGTGGTAGTGCAGTTCTAAATCTAAACGGAATGAAAAGGTGTTTGACAAGAGTTCTTTACATTTAGTGATAATAAATGATTTGATTGATGTTTCCATCTAGAGAAGGTCCATCATTTTTATCCTTCTTTCTAAGGGGTCCTTGGTCTGAAGAAGTTTAAAAATCCCTGTCGTTAGCAACTACCTGATCTTCCTTATCTCCTTCCATAGTCAATGGAAGAGCTGATGGTCTTGCTTTTGCAAATGCTGCACTGTATCTTAGCCCGATTATATTAAATAGATGTAAAAATAGTCTTTTGCCACATGATAGTGGTATCTAACCTTATAAGGAGCCAATCTCCCACAAGATAAAATGCATTTCACTAATGCTATCATGCACAGAGCAGTTTATTAAATGTTTTCAGCAAAGTTAGGTTGTGGTCGATGCTCTTTAACTCCAGCAGTTCTTCAAAATGCATTGATTGCGACTCTGAATGTGCTCTGATAGCAACTTTTGGGTCCTCACACAATGATGTACTTGTTTTTGTCTTTTGCAGGTTATTTCACTGCTGATATTATATGGTCCCAGATTCTTACCATCTGTGAATGTCTGGTCTCGAGCACCATCAGACAAAGGAAAATCTTTTTTTTTTCATTCACATATTTGCAATCATGGAGAATGTGAGCTGTGAAAAACACTCAGATTTTGCAGATCTTCCTACAACATCCAGGCCTATATAGTCACTAGCTAATAGCCTACTTTATACTTTGAATTTGTTGTGGAATAAACATGAGAAGATGAGCACATTAATATAATGTTTATTACACAAAACAAAACACATGTGGAGAGCACCAAAAACCAAGTTTGTACTCCAATGAAAGCAGTTCCCACAAAGCATTAAATAATATTGACAAAAGTTAGATGCCAAGCTGTATACACGATAAGAAGTTCTTTCTTACCCTCAATACAAGTAAAATCAGTCTTGTCTGGTTTGAAAACAGGCTGACCTTGCAGATGCTCAAAAAATAGAAACTTAAGAATTCTAAAACGAAAATTATACCATAAGGCATCTCTATCTTCACATCATTGTAAGGCCTTTCTGTTTGCAGTTACATGTAGTTACCTCAAAGCTAAACTTATACTGTATACATTACTCCACAATGTCCTGTTAGGCAGCAAAGCAGCTGGTGTTTCAAAAGACCATGCTGATTTAAATATGCTCTAAAGTCTCATATTTATATCTCTGATATAAATTGCATGTTCTTTAATATATTGTGTTTTATGTTCTGTTTTTGGTAAAGATAAAACTGATGTATGTATTTTGGATTTGTACTCTCTGTTTTGATTGATGGTAATTAATCAAAGAGTAAAATATAAGTAAGAATTCCAAGGCACTTGCAATTGATGCATATGGCAATACATTGAAAGTACTTAACTACTGAAAAACCATTGTGTCCTTTAAAAAAACAAAGAAAATATATAAAATAGCCAAACAGCTCCACTCTCACTTATCCCTGAATAACCTGTATGAACAATTCCAGTCTGGTTTCCGCCCACTCCATAGTACAGAAACTGCATTAATCAAAATAACTAACGATCTTCTCATGGCAGCAGACTCCGGCTTACTCTCTATCCTCATACTACTTGATTTGAGTGCGGCTTTTGACTCCATTTCTCATTCCATTCTTCTCAATAGACTATCTACCATTGGTGTCACCCACAATGTCTATAACTGGTTCACATCCTACCTTTCTGGCCGCTCCCAATTCATACAGCTCAAATCATTTTCATCTCACTCTGTATCCGTTACCTCAGGAGTGCCTCAAGGCTCTGTCCTGGGCCCCCTTCTGTTCACCATCTATCTCCTTCCTCTGGGAAATATTTTCAGGAAATATAATATCCATTTCCACTGTTATGCAGATGACACCCAGCTTTATTTTTCAACTTCACCCACAATCACTCTCCCACCTACCACCTTTACTGACTGTCTGGCCGAAATCAAAAACTGGTTTACATTTAATTTTCTTAAACTCAACAGTGATAAAACAGAGATCTTTTTTATTGGTACAAAATCCACATTATCCAAATCCCATAACTTCCCTATTATAATTGATAACTGTACTCTATCCCCCCCCTCTCAGGCCAAAAGTCTTGGTGTCATCTTGGATAATAACCTCTCCTTTCTTTCACACATCAATACTATTACACGATCTGCCTACTTCCACCTACGTAATATCAACCGTCTCCGCCCCTCTCTCACCCCTCACTCTGCTGCAGTTCTTGTTCATAGCCTTGTCACCTCTCGCCTTGACTATTGTAACTCTCTTCTTTTTGGTCTCCCTCAAAAAACTCTTCACAAACTTCAATTAGTCCAGAACTCAGCCGCCCGTATTATCACGAGATCTCCTTCTACTCACCACATCACTCCTGTTCTGCATCAACTTCACTGGCTCCCTGTCAAGTTCCGCATCGAGTTTAAAATCCTTCTGCTAACCTTTAAAGCTATTCATGATTTAGCCCCCCCATAACTGTCTAACCTTCTCCACATCATCACCCCTTCCCGTACTCTTAGATCATCCTCCTCAATTAAATTGACTGTTCCTTCCGCTCGTCTTTCCACAATGGGGAACAGAGCTTTCAGTCGTTCTGCCCCCCGACTTTGGAATGCACTGCCTCCTGAGATTAGAAACATTAATTCATTCTCTTTGTTTAAGTCTTCAGTTAAAACTCATCTTTTTAAACTTGTCTTCTCTATGTAAAAACTGTATTGTATTGTGTGTTGGGTGTTGTGTAAAGTGTACGGTGTCCTTGAGTGTTTGAAAGGCGCCTATAAATAAAATGTATTAAAATGACCTTATTTTCAGTTTCTAGGCTCTTAGTAGTTTTGCTTATAATCAGTATAATGGACAAAATGCAGGTACTGACATCCCAGCTATGACTGAACAAGATCCTTAACTGGACTGGAGGTAAGTGCAATGGAAGGACCAGGTGAGATAAGCACTGATGAATATTTTCTTCCTCAATATGCTTGATGGCTACCTTCCAGGGTTAGGATTCCCACATGGACACCTGCAGGGCATGCTGGGACCTGTAGTCCTTTGGGGCTGCTATGTTGGGTTCCATGGGGGCCACCAGGAGGATCAGATAGGATTTACTATCCCTACTTTATGGGACTTCCAATTGAGTTCGAAGTACTTCCATCGGGCTATGCCCTAGTACCGGAAGTACTCCTGGGACCAGGATAAAAGAGACTGCTTGATCCCATGGTGAGTCAGAGTTGGGTGTGGAGGACAAACAAAGCTCACTTGGGAGGAGTGTAGGAGAAAAAAAGAGTGAGAAGAATTGTGTTGATTTATGTTATTTGTGAAGACCTTGATGATTTGTGCAAGATTTTTTGTGCAAATAAAACTTTTACTTATACTGGAACTTGTGTCAGTGAGGTTGTCTCTGTATCTTGGGGTGCTGCAATGCCCCCCTTGTGGTCACATCAGTATGTGTCTGATTATCATTTTTTGATTCCACCTGGATCACGGCAAATGTTCCAGAACAATTTTATTTCCTCACTACTTTACTGAACTTATTAATACTTCATTCATGACAGTAAAGAATGATGAAGCATGACACACAGCCCCTTAGCATGACAGCCAAGAGCTTTTGCTAACCTAATCTCTGTTAAAGCAGACGCAGCTTGAGCCAACTTGGCATTGCAGTCACTGTCTTCATGTTGGACAAAAGCCACTAAAAATATTAACTCTTAAATGATAAGCTTAGAAACAAAGTGTCAGATAACCAGAACTTCTTGAAACTCCAACCTCTCATAATAAGTCATAGTCATAATAGTCATAGGTCTTCACTATCATTGCACATATACAACATTGGTTGGCAGCCTATCAGTGCAAAACAAAAAGGGATTATGAAAGCTATCAGAATATACAAAACACACCACACATACAAGACATTTGCACATTCTGCTGGTATTCATTGATTGCATAATTTAAGGTTTTACACTGTAAGCAGCATTTAGTGCAGTTATGGCCTTTGAATAAAAACTGTTTTTAAATCTGTTTCTTTGTGTTTTTATTGTTGTAAAGCATCTGCCCAAGGGCAGCAGTTCAAACAGAGAGTGACTGGGATGGAATGGATCTTTAAGTATGCTCTGGGCCTTTTTAAGGCAATGGGAACAGTAATGCTATTCAATGGATGGGAGAGGGTATCCAATAATCTTCTGGGTGGTGTTGACGACCCCCTGGAGCGCTTTACTCTTTGATACTGTGAGGCTGGCAAACCCCACACACATGCAGTAAGTCAATATGCTCTCTCTAGATCAATAATAGAAGGATTATCATTCATGGTGGCTCCAAAATCCCTACTAACCCCTACTTTCTGTTCGGTTCTTTTTCCGGTTTTCTATGGTGGCGATCTGCGCTGCCACCACCGACTAATCAAAGCACCGTGAGGTTGCTACACTGATGACTTACACGGTCAGAAGTCCACATGGCTGTCATCATCAAATTCTTCAATGAGAACCCTCAATACAATGATGACTGATTGAGGTAATTTATGTTAGGTAGAATACTTAGAGGGGGCTGAACGGTCTCGTGGCCTGGAATATTTTATTTTTTTCTCCAGTTGTCTGGAGTTTTTTTTGTTTTTTCTGCCCTCCATGGCCATCAGACCGTACTTTTATACCATATTAATTAGTATTCTCTAATTTTAATTCTTATTTATTTTCTTTTTTTTCTCTCTTCATCATGTAAAGCAATTTAAGCTACATTGTTTGTATGAAAATATGCTATATACAGTAAATACATGTTTTTGTTGTTGTTGTTGACATAAGCAATCCTGAGGATCCTCAAGTAGTGAAGTCTCTTCTGTTTCTTCTTTACCAGCTTTGTGGTTTTATGATACCTTTATGAGACACTCCTTCAAATGTTTGATAGTCCCTTTTTGTTACCCTCACAAATAAGTCTTTTCTTATCTTTTTGTTTCAGGATTCGGCAGGTCCTGCTGAAAATCATTCTGTGGCCTTTGAATACTGCTGATCTCAGCTGCGTGAAGGAGCAACTTACTTTTCTGTGTTGCAGTTCTGCACCAGTTCTCTGAGAACTTAAGTTTTCCCAGCTTTTCCCATCCCTGTCTTGTGTAAGAGATAGAAAGCATATAATGGGGATTTGGAATAAGTCTTTAAGCATCATAGAACCAGTTGGTTTATAAATAAATATATGGTTTGTTAATCAAAATTTGTGTCTGTCATATTTTTAATGTAATAAAAGTGATATAACTGTAGCCTATGAAAGTTTTATCTTATCAAATATACATTAAATATAGTATGAACTTCTAAAACAACTAATTTTCACATAATATATTCCAGCAAAAATGTTCATAACTTGGAGACATCACAATATTTAAAATATCTCGAATAATATCATATAAATGGTATATTCTTCAGCTACTCCACATACTAGCTTGTGATTTAAATGGTGGCTAACACTTCTTGAAAGAATACCAAAAATAGGTATATTTCTAAGCAGAAACAACTACCTCAGATGCACTGCTATTTGAAGTTAGCAGATATTTATAAAAGACTGACAAAGAAGTAGTCTGCTTTGGTTTGTAGATGTGTTACTGTACCAGAGCTTGTGGTTTGCTGTTTCAGGCTTTAGTTTAATGCTCAAGGCTGAAGGAGCCAAATTTACTTAAGTATAATAATTACAGCTTACAAAATATTTCATTAGCTCTTGCAGGCCCAGGAATTAATTCATGATTGACTGCCCTTATAGATATACTGGTATATTATAATGTTCTTAGTCTATCATATACAATATCATATTAATATAATAAGTCTTCAGTATATAAGATATGCATTAAGACTAGTTGAATCTTAATGTTAGGATTAAGCTGAAAATAAAAACCTCAGGTCACTAAAACATGAAGAATTGTTAATATTACATATTTGGCAGAAATTACTTGGTGTGATTTCCATCCTTCCATTATCCAACCCGCTAAATCCTAACTACAGGGTCAATCCCAATCCCAGCCAACACAGGACACAAGGCAGGAAACAAACCCCAGGCAGGGTGCCAGCCCATCGCAGGGCACACACACACACACACACAATTTAGAATCGCCAACGCACCTAATCTGCATGTCTTTGGACTGTGGGAGGAAACCCATGCAGACACGGGGAGAACATGCAAACTCCATGCAGGGAGGACTCGGGAAGTGGACCCGGGTCTCCTAACTGCGAGACAGCAGCACTACCCACTGCGCCAACCGTGTAATAGCTCACTCAAAAACATACAGAATATGTCATGATAAGTACATACGGCATAAGAAAATAATATGGTTTTAGTACAGATGTGCTGCCAGCACTGCCACTTGTTTTGAATCACAGCAGATGTGTGTTGAAATCAGATAATTTCACTGCATACTGACAGCTCTGCCACGCTATCAAACACTTCACAAATGACAGCTTTGTTTCCCTTATTTTAAAACAGAAAGACAATGATGGGATCTCTGAAGTCTTCCTCAGTAAAGAAGATCAGTATGTTGTAGAATGCTTTCAGAGTCACACTCCCGCTGATTTCAACAATTAAACGGGAATGCTGTAGCCATGCCTGGTGCCTTTCTAGAGCTGGTCTGTCTATTTGCCTTCTTGACCTCATCTAAAGTGGAGGGCAGTGGTGGTGTCAACTGTTGAGGGTCTGTTCAGAAGTGATTCTGTCATTGTCTTTAAACAACAAAGGAATTATCAACAGTGAGAAGTAGGGAAATGCAGGGCTTTGAGGGTCCATAGACATTTTTCAAAAAAATGAAGAACTCTTAATAAAGTTATTGCAATCTGTACAGTGCTGGACTTTATCTGCTCACCACTCATTATGCATAGTGCAGAGTTCTCTCTGTGATCTACTACTCTCCTGATGTTTAAAATGATTTTGCTTTGGCATATAGTTAATGTCATTATACCACATGAAGAATGCTTTGAACATCTTCAGAAGCTTGCAGAACTTATCATCATGAAACCAATACTGCTGAACCGTGGTTTTGGGCCATCACCACTTTCACCAACCAGATCACCATTCAAGTAAACTGGTCTCACTTTTCATATGGATTTTCAGCCAATGTCCATTTGTGATCAGTATATCATCAAAATAAGACTGGTACTTTTTACTTTTTTATGGTCACTTCAGCTTTGCAATGTTAAACAAAGCATGGATAAGCGTGGTCTTGTTGTGATGCAAAGGGACAAAGTGAAGACAGACCTGACCAACCTGATATCTGTGCAGCACTCAAATCCTTGCATGGCTTTTGTGATCTGGACATCACATGCATCCCTCCTACTCACAATTACATAATCAATAAGATGCCATTGCATAGAACTGGGATGCATCCACATTATCTTTTACTTTTACCAGAAGAGTGTGTTGGTAATGGTTAGGTTGTTCTTAGCACAATTTACTTGGGTGAGCAGTACTGTCCTTAAAGAGAGCTGTTCAGTCAACTGGAGTGATGCAGAACTTTTCTGCTGCCCTTGGTTCAGGGAAGAGCAACTACTGATCCTCAGACCACCTGTATGCTGAATTGGGACTACGACTACCAGTCATAAGCTACACCTGTCGCTTACCCCTTCACCCATTACTGCAGAAATTACAAAAAGAAGATATGCACAACAACCAGTCCTGAAAAGCTTTTTAAGTAGGAGAATCGTTTCACAGGGACAATGCATTCTCTCAAACTTAGATGTCGGAATCCAGTGGTATGAAATAAAACAGCTGATGAACTTCTTGGTTGAAGGAGTTGTCAGAAATTAAATAACAGAGTTTATCACCAGCCAGTCTTCAGGTTTCAATTCAGATATTCTCTCTTAGCCTTGATGTTTCCCAAGATTATCACAACTGGACAATTAGGGGGTCTTGGAGGCCGGGAATGTCTTTTTTTCAGTGCAGACCCAAGGATCTATCACCAGCACATCACTGGAAAAGGGTAAATGTTTATGTCGCCACTGTCAAATTCCATCTTCTGTTAACAGGTAAGAGCCTTTACATATACATACACTTTCAAATACATGCAAATGAGCCACTATAAACAACATTTGTACACTGGACATAAACAATTTCATATTTATGTTGCACTCATACCACATGTTTCAGTTTACATTTTTTTGGCAGTTTAAATGACCAGAGAGGGAACTGAAAGACAGAAACTGAATTGACAGTCTTGTGGTTTTTGTACTTGTAATATGTGCTGATCACATTTAAAGGGTAGGCAGGCAAATTCAAACATTATTCTATAATATTTATTCAAACTAACAGACTTACTGATGGGTCTGCATTAATACATCCTAGTATGATGACATCTCTTCTTTGCTGACTCTTGCACACTGTGCTGTCTGTCAGCTTACCATAAGGTTGACATTTATTGGTTCCTTCATGTGTCAATCATATTCAATACACTATCAGTACTCCAGCATTCTAGACATTAAGTCATACTTTGTTAATGTTGAAACTTATATTTTTGGGAGCAGGCCTCCTGTGAGTCTTGCTTGAAGAATTTAAAATGTATACAATGTACCATAGTTGTCTGATCCTTAGAGAAAGTTGGTGAACTGCTATATAACCGTGAAATAAACAAGATTGAAAAATAACTGTTACTTTACCAATTTATTCCTTTGAGATTATCCTTGATAGTATGATGGGAGGATTTACATAATGATGTAAGCACTTCAATTCTTTGGCCCCACAGTTGTACAGCACTTCACAGCAGAAGGTGTACAAAGCAGCACATAAAACACACCAGCTTTCTGGTTATAAAGCACTCATTTGAATCAGTAAATGAGACTTAAATGTGCATTTCCCTTTGGTTAGGACTGTTGCCATATAGCTGCAGAGACTTGTGTTCAAATCCTGGCGCATTCTCTGTCCCCATTTGTATGGTGTTCTCTGAGTCATTCATTTCACTTAATGAGGAACTTTTAATTAGCCCAAAATTAAAGGGAGAGGATGTATGATTTAGTGTGCCCAGTTACATACTGGTATCCTATGTTGCCTACCAGATACCATAAAGCTGTTTTATATCAACGGGGATCTGAAAACAACTTAATTGATAATTATTTCTTTTATAGAGAAATATTGTGCAATTGTTGGAAGTTGATCTCCAATTAAACAACAAACAATTTTTAAGAAAGATACATTTTTTGAATGCCGTATTTTTATTCTTTTAGTCTGTTTAAATCAGACTACATTAACAACATATTTACTTCTTCTGATTAAAAGTACAGCTTAATTAAAACATGAACCTGTAGTTGTTTTTTCACATTTCTCCCACCTCTACTATGATGACCATTCTCTTCTTTAAATTTAATTGTTTTATTATTATCCTTTCACTTTTTATTTTTGACTGTCCAGCAAGCTGCCAACTGTTTCATGTAGAGTAAGTAACTCCCAAATTGCTGGCCTTCTCTGAGAAGTGTGTCAGCCACCTCAAAGTGCAGCTCTGCTCTCATTCTGTCATTTCCTTTTCCCAAACTCCTCCCCCAGCATGAACCAAAATGGTCAATGGCAGGAAGTCACATCATTACAGCTTTATGAATTCTTCTTTGAACTTTGGTGAGTGCAAATTTCCTATCTTAGTCAAAAAGTATTTATCTAATTTTTAATTTATTGTATTAATTAAAACATAGTAAAGTGGAAGAGAATTTTTAAATATTTCATTTGTATGGATAATCTGAAAAGTAATGCATCTTACGTTTAAAAAAATTTTGAGTTCAGGCATGCCAGGAACAATTAATGAATGTTTTCCTCTTTGCCACATTGAGAAGTTCACATTCACTGCAAATTAGTCTTTTTATACATATTAATAGATCTTATACTTGATTTCACTTTTTTATCAGTTCTTTCTTTTAAGATTGCATGTAGTTGATTCATGAACTCACGTAGCAATGAAAATGAAAATGTATAATTAAAAAGGTCAATGCTGCCACTATACAGCTCTAGTTTCAACTCCTATGTAGAGTTTGGAAAATTTTCTCTTTGCCATTTTTAAGTTTTCTTTGTGTACTTTGCACTATTCCACATACCAAAGCAGTGCCTGTTAAGTTTATTACGTTCTTAAGAATTATCCATGAACGCTTTAAAATCACTTTTTTTTTTTGTTCAGCACCTCCTGTCTTTAACACTAGAATCACCAGAGTCTACAAAAAACCAGCCCACCTTAAATCCGTTCGCACCTCTCCGCCAGCGTCTTTTGTCCTCTAAAGATGCTGATAAAGACAAGCTGCAAGCAGCTGGCTATTCCATCCCCCACCGATTTAGAACGTGCACGAACTTCTCCCAGCTCATGCCTTGATTGATGGTCTGGGAGTGAAGTGGAGTTTTAGAGTGGAAATAATAGATCATTATTTTGGAATACACGCATTTCATGTGTGTTCCGTTTGTACAGTAATCTGTGTAAACACATTTTTAAAACAGAAATATTTTTCATATTTTAGTAGTAAATGACAAAATGTATGAAGCCTGAAGTCCAAAGATCAAGTAAACACTTTCATAAAAGGTTCAAGGAAAAGACAACAGCTTCTGTGGCGTAGTGGTAAGATTTGCTGACTTGTAATCAAGAGTCCCTGGTTTGATCCCGACTCACTCCTATATTTGCCGTTTTCAGTAGTGAGCTGCTGTTATTGTTAATATTATACAGTACACACATACACTTGGTTTGCGTCTGTAACACATGTTGTGCATGTATAGGATCAAGGCTTCATACATTATATAGTATATGCCTCCATTTTGTCATTTACTACTAAAATATGAAAAACATTTCTGTTTTAAAAATGTGTCTACACAGATTACTGTACAAACGGAACACATATGAAATGCGTGTGTTCCAAATAACAATCTATTATTTCCACTCTAAAACTCCACTTCACTCCCAGATAATCAATCAAGGCATGACCTGGGAGAAGTTCGTGCATGTTTTAAGTCGGTGGGGGAATGGAAAAGCTGGTTGCTTGCAGATAGTCTTTATCGGCACATTTAGAGGACAAAAGGATGGAGAGGTGTGAGCGGATTTAAGGTGGGCCAGATCTACTTGTTTTTTCGTAGGCTCTGGTAATTCTAATTTTAACAATACAAGAAAACTCCCACATATGAGATGCCAAGCTTTTTGGGGTTCCCACTACTCTTGGCACTCTAGACTTGAAAACCCTCATTTTTATGCCATTTTGGACTGTATTTTGTGCAGGAAACAACCTCCCGCTGATAAAGAGTAAACCAATAGGTGTCATCAGCAAAAATGATCAGACAAACTTGAAGTTGCACAAGCCACATCATTATGGATGAGAGATCAAAGTTACTCCTTTACATAAAATTTCAAAAAATGAACATCCATAAAATAGACAAGTGAAGTGTTATTTTATGCTTTTTGAATACTGCTGATCACAAATGTTATAATATCTTTGATATTTGATTCTTTAATGGTGGTCCTAGCCTTCTAAGAGCCACTGGCAGCAGGTTAGAAATGACAAATTTCAAACATAATCATGTGGAATATTGTTTTAGACTATTTCAAGGTCAGTAGTGACGAATAAGAAGTTAGTTTTGATTTTGATCCTTTACTAGGGATCAAGCCCTCTATGGACCTCTATCAGAGGATGAAAAATGATAAAGTTCTATTACAATTGAAAATATTTAGATTGAAGCACATATTTTAATACAGTATTTCAAATATCTGATGTAACTGTTAGTTTATTATGTATTACATAATGAAGTAAATCACTACTTTACTTATGAACACACTAAAATAGGGCAGCTTACACTAATTCAGACTGTTTGCTAAGTTAAAATTACCATGAGTAAGCCAAAAAATAAATAAATGATTAAAATAAAATAAAAACTTGTGATAGGTTTAGTTTTTGTACTTTTTAGAAGAGTTTACATTTTAGACTTGATAGGTTTGTTCTTCATCTTAAAAAATTTCATACTCATTTTAGGCCAAGATGATGTGTTATTTTAAATAATGCTGGAAATAATCAATTAAAGCAAAACTATTTGAATTTTAAGTGCCATATTGTGATTTGAGTTCTATATTTTTAAGCACTTTACTTCCTCTTCAATTGACACTTGTTGATTATTTTCTGCTTACTTTTCTTTAAGATCTTCATCACTGAACATGCCCTCTGAGGACATTTACTGTAATATACAGAAAGGAATTAATGTAAGAGGAGAAGATGCAGGTACTGAAATCTGACTCATTGTATATTTAAAAAAAATCTTGACTTTATATTGTTTTCTCTCCACAAAATAAATTAGCAGGCATTAAACCAAATTATCAAGTATCATAACATTTATAAATGATATTGTGATTATCCTGTGTATAAAAGCAAATCCCTATCAAATAATCTTCTAATTAATTTCAATTGTTGAAGAGATAATCATTTTTTATAATTTTATACAGTGATGTTCAACAACAAACATCGTTTTTGAGTCACTTTACCTTAACTTGATTATAGCAAAATTGTGTACTTATATTTTTCAAGCAGGTTACCTAAATTAGCTTAAAAATCTCAGAATGACAAGTGCAATCTTCTTTTTTCAATAATACAAACATCCAACCATTAGCCGTTTCTACAGAATGAGTGCAAACAAACACATCCATTTACCTTTTGAAAGGGAAGCTATAGATTATAACAAGGCATAATGCACCAATTTATTGTGTATACATACTAGATACAGGGGCAAACTAAGGCACTTGGAAAAACAAAACATTTACAGAATACATTTATTTAAAATTCCAACACCTGTATGAAACATAAATGACATCATGTAAGGACACAAAATACAATCATTAAACACACAAAAGGAAATCGCGTCCTCTATTACAGAGTCAGAAGGAGCGTGGCAGTCTGTAGCAGACCGATTAAAGACCTGTGCTGTATATTATGGTTGTAAATTTGTGCATTGCATAAGTATACATTTATGGTGTTACAAAAATTAAAAAGATTTCCTTTGAATTGCCCAGTTCTACAGTAAACGTGCAAGTTTTTGAATGTCAGACTTGAGGCACTTAAACAATTATGTATTCAGCAGCCATATACGGCAAAAAGTGAAAATTATAGACAAGAGCATACTTCAAAATTACACAATACAGTATATATTAATGCGCAAACATATATTGCTCATTTAGCATCAAAAAGAAAGCTGTGGCTTCTCTCACTGTTAGGTTGGGGAAAGAGCTTTGAATAATACCTTTGCTGAGGGGTCTGCTCGGTACATAAAAGTTATTAAAGATGTGGAATGATTTGTATGTTACATAGTTAACATGTTGAGCATGGAAACACCTTCACTCGTCCACTAGTCCCGTCTAATGCAGCTGTTGCGTTTAGGAAACCTAAAGTACATTATGTAGTGTCACTGTTAGAACGGTGGATAAATGCATTTTACTTCGCTTCACTTACTGTGAAAAGCCTCCTTTATTACCTGATGGTCAAAAAAACACTTGCAAGGCTAACTATACCCACGGTTTCAAAATGTGACACAACTCATTCAGACATAATTAAACAGTGGTGGCTGAAAAACTGAACCAAAACGGACATTTAGTTAAATTCCAGGATGCGATGCATAAATACGGGACTACCACGAAAATTAAGTGACACGACGTCTTGTTAACCTAAGTTTAGTGCATAGTCTACCCTCCGAACCTACAAGCACACCAATGCCTTTTCATGATTCTCTGCATTGCCAACATTATACAGGAACACACTAGAAACGAATGAAAACTGACGCACAATGTCTAAACAATGGGCAGGCATTGGTTATGGTGACTGAACATGGCAATATTTGGCTTCAAATAATTACATATAAACTTTGTTTCTGCAAATATACAGGGCGAGTCAAAATTATGTTAACATTTGAATGGTGGAAATAATTTATTCATAAAACATACTTCATATGTGCAAGATGATTTACAAGAATGTCTCAACCTGTTCGCCATCATCTTCAACACACATACCATATGTGGCACATATATTGACCACAAAAATTCTGTATAAGTATATACAGTACATAGCAGTACCATTAGTATTAACATAATTTTGACTCACCCTGTGTAGTTTTTAGGAAATACCAAGGTGTCTGTGCAGTCCTTTAACAATATTTTTTACTGGGGTTGTAAAAATCCCAACAAGAAATACAAAATATTCAGGGCGTATAATTGCTTATATGTGAAAAGGAAACAATAAATACTGTAAGAATAGTAAAGTGATTGAATGTAATTCATTTTTAAGTCGTTCAATTAAACCAGATTACGGGTTCAATCTACAAGTTACTCTTAATGATGTTGCAATATATATACTGTACAAATATTGTTATGACAACAATCAAAAACGACAACGGATTTTCTTTCAAATTATTAACTGCACTGCTGGTGTTTTAAAAGCGATTTGTACTACACGAGTTCTCACTTCAATAAGAGTGTCAAGGCACACCATAGTTGATCTTAAAATGGTTTGAAGTGCGTCTTTTTTCCATAAATGATCGACTTCAGCTTCATGGAACACAACCTTATAAAAAGTTTTTATGAGAAGAAAATGAGAGTGCTCTCCTAAACAGACCATGACATTGACACACTTGTACTTTTGCTGCAGTCTAGACAAAGGTGTTTGTTTTGTGCTTACATGTACATGTATTATCAAAAGCATATTTTCCCTTGTGCTATATGTTGTCTGTATTTTTAAAAACATAACACAAAATTAAGAGGCCATTTCAAAAACAGTCTATATATTTTAATGAAATGAAAGTTATTTTTAACAGTGCCTAAATTAATCATAACATTAAACAACTTATCATATCCAGGCATAAGTGATAACCAGTAATTAACAAAATATAGAATTTGCGACTACAGAGATTTTCGATAACAGAAAAGTTTTCACTACTCATTTGGCATAAGTATACTTATTAAATTATTCATAAAATGATTATGTATTTTTGAAGATGAACAAAGTTAAATGTAATTTGTAAAGTGCAGAATTAGTTGCTGCAAACATTTTTTCATCATTAAATTACAGAAACTACTTTTAAAATTTCTGGAGTCAACACTCGAGCATTTCCATAAATAGCCACATTTACCACAAATGGAAATACATATGTGCATTCTCTCCACATACAAGAATCAGGTCAGCTGAAAAAGAAAAAGTACTGCGTAAGGTGGTGTGAGCACTCTGGTAAAGCATGTAAAAGCAGTCAGTGTGCTCTCTCACCTGAGCAGTTTTATAAAATGTGCAGAGTGTTAGCAGTGTACATTGAGCTGTGCCTCCTTCATGGGAAGTCTTTGGCATCATTCAAAAATACAAACTTTCTTTATGGCTGTGTGGCATATCATTTTAGTGGTCTCATTCCTATTCTAACTTCAGGTCAGTAAGAGCGGTGTGCTGTGCAGCACAGATAAATGCAAGTGGACATTGGTGACACATTTTAATGCCAGATATACAGTAAATGTGATCTTAACTGACTCTTTTGTGGTATTCATATTTTTGTTACTCAGCTGGTGTTCATGGGTCTCTTACACCAGCTGTGTTTTTGGGTTTTTAAAATAATAAAAACACAATGTTTTATGTGAAACTACTTAACAAATGCTGATTTTTTTCTCACTTACAAACAATATAGTCATTAAATATGTTTAATATTTACTCTTAAGAGTGGCACGGTGGCGCAGTGGTAGTGCTGCTGCCTCGCATTTAGGAGATCAGGGTTCGCTTCCTGGGTCCTCCCTGTGTGGAGTTTGCATGTTATCCCCATGTCTGTGTGGGTTTGCTCCGGTTTCCTCCCACAGCCCAAAGACATGCTGGTTAGGTGGATTGGTGATTCTAAATTGGCCTGTTTGTGTGGGTCCTGCGGTGGGTTGGCACCCTGCCCTAGATTGGTTCCTGCCATGTGACCTTTGTTGGCTGGGATTGGCTCCAGCAGACCCCAGTGTTCAGATTCAGCGGATTGGCAAATGGATGGATTTACTCTTAAGCTCCGCTAGATCACATTTCTCAATGAAAGTGATGTTTGATTGTTATAAAATTACATTTTTGTGTGGAAATTAATAATAATCAAGTTATATGTGGAATATTTCATTAATATTGAACTAATTTAAATGAGGCAAGGTTTCCAGAGCTATTGATGTTTACTGTTTTTAACTGAACAAATTGAAAGGAGATACAGGGTTATACTGAAATGGTACAATGAACCTGGTTGAGCACAAATTTATAGCAACTATAAACCACATTAAAGGCACACTTTCAAAGTGTGTTTTATGCAAATGTATTTTTGCACTTTTAAGCATGTAAACTGGATCTTTCTGTCCTTCTTGTTTTGATAAACATCATAGTGTTATCTCTTGCAGCGACCTAGAATAATGAAAATACTTGTCCTAAAAGTCTACTAACATTTCTAAATGTCTCTATTCCTCACACACACATATTATATATATATATATATATATATATATATATATATATATATATATATATATATATAAAAATACAAGCTCACTCACATATATAATATATGCATATATTTAGTCACACTCACGTCTGGGGCCTCATGTACAAATAGTGCGTATGCCTGTTTTCATGCTCACATCGTGATGTATAAAAATTAAACTTGGTGTAAAGCCATGCACATTTTCATGCCAGCTCAACCCCTGCTGTACGCAAATTCTCCTCTCGGTTTTGCAAACTGCCGGCACCTGGCATCAAAGCAGTGCTACTGTTCCTGTGAGGTTTCCCTTTATTTTTTAGACTCACCCTGATGCTGCTTTATCAAATGTACTTGAAATTAACGCATATCGTTTATTAGTTTAAGGCATCTCAATGTAATCAACCCGTAACCATATAATGGTGCACAGAATGGTGAAACTATTCCAAATACTATAGCTGCTTTAGCGTTGTCACTCTCACTGCACTGCTGAATATTTAACCCACTGTATCTGAGTGTGGAATCACAGCTGTACGGCAGCTGAAAGGATTATCGGGATATGCATCTAGCACATGCTGTCTCAGCCATGTACACAATGTATTTGAACTCTCCCATACAGTACGGCAAACGCTTCAGAGCCTTTCCTGTAGGGACCTCACGTTCAGAAACAGTTTCATCCCAAGTACTCTAAATGCACTCAATCACTCCATCAATTGTTCCTGGTAGAACTATTTGTACTTATAAGAACTATCACCTCACTCTAAACTTACACTACAGTTATAATATTGCACAACCTGAGTCACTTCATAAAGTGCGTATTTATATATGAATACGACTGGCTTCTAAGTTAATTAAGATTTCCAAGCGCTATTTTCTTAGAGCCCTTGATATCATTTTTAAGATGAAATGCAGTAAAGCATTATATTACATTATGCAGATAAGTTTTAAAGTTAATTTAAATAGTGTTTATTGTTAATAATTAAACATGTAAGAACATGGTGGATAGTGACGAGTTGGCACCCAGTCAGGGATTTTTTCTGCCTTGTGCTGTATGCTTGCTAGGAATGACATGACCCTGGATGGATAGATGTATGGAATAATTAAACATATACGATGAAGATATTTCAATTTTTCATAAAAGTTTAGAAGAATTGGCGTTCTAACCTTACAGATGGCTTGACATCTATTACAAAGCTGATCGTGTGGTCATTCGTTACTTGGAGAAAGAAAAGGAAAGACAGGATTTGGAGGTTAGTACGTTTGAGAGAGGCAGTACTGCTGCAGTAAATCATTTCATCAAAGGTTGCACACGCAGCAGCAGGCATCTTATGGGAGACAGAAATAATCTCTGGGCAGGGAGCCATTTCGTCACTACCACTGCACCAACGTATCCCCATGTTTAATACATGCTTTAATTCATATCATTATGAGAATTATATCAAGTATACATTTTAATATTTACATTTTTCAGAGAGCTGTAATATCATGAATGTAATGTATTCTGTGTCCTGTTGGTGGAAAAGAAAACCCATTTAAGAAGCATGTAGTGATTCACACACATAGAGCACATAAAAGAACATATAGAAAGAAGCATTTAACTTGCTACTTTAGTTACGATGGGATCTGAGAAACTAGTAAATGAAATTATTTTAAGATGAAGTTTATGACATTCTAATTTAATGACAAAATAAACTACATGATTAAAGTGGAAATTTCGAGATTTAAGTTAATATCTGGACATTTTTTTCAACTGTGTCCCTATTTTTTTTTTCTCTGTACCCAAATACGCTTCCATATGACACTCAGACGGTGGGTTACGACTCGCCTTTTCACAGTGACTTTGATATCTGACCACTTCTTATTTATTTTGCGCACTTTTCGAATTTCAGAACTTGAACTTTCGAGTTTCTCTGCCACTCTGTTACTCGATCAACTTCCTTTGTTGTTAATATTACTGCTTAAACTATCAAAAAATAAGTTTTTCCTTGCCTCCACTAAGTATTCACTGAAATTCTTCTTTTTTTCCTGTGCTTTTGCCATTGTCTTTTCACAGAACGCAAACATAAGTGGCTATTTATATTGATTTGCATATTCAAAGAGGCATAATTCTGGGAGTAATCTGGAGGGGCAACAGGCGCAAGCACGAGCATTACATTTCACGCAGACCGGGATTTATGTAGCGGAAGAACATGGAAGTTGGCATATGCACAGATTTATTCATCTGCATTTTTTTGTGCATACTCACACTTTCACTTTTGTCCGTATGCCATATTTTAGTGTGAATTCTATGCATGGTGTTATGCATGAGGCCCCAGGTTATGGAGTCGGTGGTCCTGTGATTCCAGCATCCTCCAAATGAATCCTACTCAAATTGGCTGCAGAGCCATGGGATCCTTGGCATGTGTCGTACCATGCAAATGACAAATGCATTATAAGCAGCAATGTCCAAGATATTAAAAAATATTACAAGTGGCCAATAAAGGGTTCTTCTTTTGCAGCTATAACCACTTACTAACTTATCCAGGTTATCTACTCCTCCTTTTGTAGCATTGCAGTCCATAATGATTTGTGGTTTATGATGCTCCCTGCCACAGATTTTCTGGTCCCTATTCAGCTTGCTCATAAGTACCACTTTTTTTTTTCCCCGATTTCTTGGGATGCGAGACACCAGGGATGTGTCGGCTATAAGCAAAACCTTACTTGAACTGACAGGCGTGTTCTTTGTACTCATCAGCTGAGGTGAGAGCTCTGGCTTTTTTTTTATTGTTCTTACCTTCGCCAGCTTTCTCTTCAAGAGTTCCTGTCCAAACTTGTGCAAAGCAAAAAAATTGTTACATGTGATGTTGTGACCACAGAGTCTCTGTGTCATGTCCAGGACAACCCACATTCCTTGGTTTTCCTCAGGGCCTCCTCCAAGAGGCTTTCCAGTTTATACTTGCATGTTCCACTCATAAGATGAAGCAGCGTCACAGGCAGCCCAGATCTTGGTTTCATATTTGGCAGGTTTAGGCAGCATGCACTGCCTAAATAGACAGCAGCCCCAAAGAGGTATAAGCTGCTCATCAACAGTAATGCTGGGCCCAGTGTTGTAGCACAGCTGAATGCATTCCTCCCACTTGTCTCACACCTACCTGATTGTAGCTAGCTTGTCTCTCTGTCATTGAGCTGGTCGGGTGTCTTAGTTGTCAAAGTGGATAATGCTGGAATTATTGCAAAAGTCTTTCAGAGACCTTGTTATACAGAAAAGTCCTCGACTAGTTTCTGCATTCCACTTGGATTCAGTGGACTCCCCATTGGATCTGAAAACACCACCAAGTATAAGACGCCCAAAGTATGCATGTAAATTGGTTTGGTCAATTTCCTTTCACCTTTCTCCAAAAACATGCTCCCCCTGCAAATGTGTGCATTCCAGAATGATTTTCTGAACATTGTTCAGATCAAAAGAAAAGAAGACATGATATCACATACATGCGCGAGTGCCATCTGTATTGGGCATGGTTGCTTCTTTAATTGTATTGGCAGCAAGGGATGGTGGTTCCTTCTGTTGACAAGAATAACATTCAATTTCATATTTTTCCTGAGAGTCATTTTATCCTCTTCTTCAGACTCACTGCCAGACTCCAAATAGACAGAAAAATTATCATTGTATTCTGAAAATTGTTGATCTTCCAAAGTGAATACTCCCTCCGCATTGTCTTCTCTCTTCTAAAATAATGTCCAAAGCCAGCTGAGCAGAGATTTTCTTTGCTATACTGGATTGTTTTTGGAAAGAAGCCACATATACTGAGCTATTTATATGTTGTGTCCCTCCCCAACTTCATTTGAAAAGAAATTAGAATGATAGTTCTGATAACATTAGGGATTGTTTGTGAATAAGAAAGTTATTGTTGGAGGTTGGATGGGCATGGAGTAGTTGAATGAGGGTATTCATGGTTAATGATGATGTAAATGGTTGATATGATGGGATTAGGTTTGAGGCATTTAGAAACAATGCTTCTAAAGTGATATTATTGTTGTCTTACAGACAATTTACACAATTGCATTTCTCCTGGATGTAGCTGATGTAATACTAAGTGAAATGTAAATGTGTTGTGGGACATGGGGCAGGGTGGGGGTGGTTCAATATGCACTTCATAAAAAATTGTCCTTTAACATGCTCTTTAAAGAAAATGACCCAAGGACACTGAATCTCAGGTTTAATTTTTTTTTTTTTAGGAAACATTAAAAATGGGTCCAAAATACCCAGTAGCCACACAAGGGTTAAATTATATACGGATGCACTCTGTATGTGAAATAAACTTTAAAGAGGTTTTTTTTTGAAAACTAACAGTCATTGCATAGTGTATTTATCATATTTTGGTTATTGATGAAGCAGTCCAGTTTGAATAGATAAATCTGAGACCCAAATTTTCTCTAAACCTTTCTACAAAATTTTAAATGGGAACTACATCTTCACGCTGGAGCAGCTAAGAGATGACATGTAGTTTGTCTCAGTTGCCAAGCACAACATCCCTAAAAAGTGGATGAAATAAATCCAGATTCCCAATTTAAATGAGGTACATTCACTAAGTATGCTTAATGTAATACCCCCAACAATTAACAAGAAATACACTCAACATTAACAAAGGTAAAATTGAAATTAGATGAAAAAAGTTTTGGGTTTGCAATAGTTTAACAACATTCACAGATACAGAACAGTAAATTTGTAAATATTTACAATGGATGGTGCAATCTTTCATACTGAATATGATTGTCCTGTCCTATTTATTACTGACAAATAACTATAAGCATTTTTATACTTGTTATTTTAACATATTTATAATTATTCTTATAAGTAACATTAAAAGTCAAAAGTCCTTACAGAAATGTAATGGGATGTGGGAGGAAAGCATCCCACAAACATGAGGCAGCACTACAACCACAGAAAATGTATGTGAAAAGTAAATGTACATATGGAGTGTTCAGATTCCTACCATGGCATGACAAAATAAATTACTCTGTTATTATTCACAGTTCAGAGTGCCATTAAGTTTATCCATGAAAAAACAAACATAATTTTTTTCTATTTTTAAGTTCAGTAGCAATATTTTTTAAATTACATTGTTCAAATGTGGAATTAAGGAATTATTCAGCCAAGCTTCAATATCGATCTCTGTTTATTATATAGTTAATTTAACACTAGAATTACCAGAGCACACGAAAAAACTCATAGATCAGGCCCACCTTAAATCTGTTCGCACCTCTCCACCAGCATTTTTTGTCCTCTAAATATGCCAATAAAGAGAAGCTGCAAGCAGCCGGCTATTCCATCCCCCCACCGACTTAGAACGTGCACAAACTTCTCCCAGCTCATGCTTTGATTGATTATCTTGGAGTGAAGTGGAGTTTTAGAGTGGAAATATTAGCTCGTTATTTGGAACAAATGCATTTCATGTGTGTTTTCCGATTCTACAGTAATCTGTGTAAATACATTGTTAAAACAGAAACGTTTTTCATATTAGTAGTAAATGACAAAATGTAGGCATAAACTATTTAATGCATGAAGCCTGAAGTCCAAACATGAAGTAAACACTTTCACAAAAGGTTCAAGGAGAAGACAACAACTTCTGTGGCGTAGCTGTAAGATTTGCTGACTTGTAACTTGACATGTAGAGCAAAGGATAGTACAGAGCAGTAACTTCAGCGCTATATGTAATCATCAAATTCAAATGTACTGAAAGAAAAAAAAAGATCAACAAAAAGATCAAAGCACATGTTGATCTTTTTTTCTTTCAGTACATTTGAATCTGATGATTGCATATACTCTACTACTCTGTACTATCCTTTCCTCTGCATGTTCTGGAGTACAAAAGAAACAGCATACAGCAACATGTGGAGACTGGCAAGCTTGGGGAAAAAACAAAAAAAAAACACACAGTCACTAATTACAACCACAAAATGTTATGTGAATGAATATGAATAATATGAATAATTTTGCATCCGTGCCACAAAGTTTTCCAAAATGTACTATACAGGTCATAATACGAATAATTCCAAATATCGTATATACCTATGTCTCTGTTTTTTTTGACGTCATAGACCATAAGGTGCATACTAATTCAGTGTGAGCAGGAACACTCAATAAAAGTGAATAAAAAAAATCAAGTGACAGCGAGATACGAAGAAGGCAGATTCGTCAGCATTTGTGTGTCAGCTTTAATCCCTCTAGATGAGAGAATGTCCAGTTCCATTGTCTCAAAACACCTCTCACATCTCCAGTTATTCCCAGTTTTAAATAACACGGAAGCTGTTGTCTTTTCTTTGAACCTTTTGTGAAAGTGTTTACTTGAACTTTGGACTTCAGCCTTCACACATTACACTATTATATAGTTTATGCCTACATTTTGTCATTTACTACTAAAATATGAAAACGTTTCTGATTTAAAAATGTGTTTAAACAGGATCTACAAGTTTTTTTTGTAGACTCTGGTAATTCCTAGTGTTAAAAAGTACTAACTACAGCATCCACTGAAAACATGTTTCTAATATGCAAACTGAAAAGATAAAAAATAGAGTAAACAAAAAAAAGCTGCTTTGAAAGTCATTAGGATGAGTTTGAACACAGAAAAAAAAGTATTTTGGTGGCAGCAAGTAGATGATAAAAAATAGAGATCAAGTACCGAGTCTTCAGAGATGCTACATGATAATGGCAGCCAGGAGATGGATTCACCATTCAAGGAAAACTGATTGCCTGTGGGTGAACAATTAAGATGACAATTTGGTACTTTAGCTACATTTTTTCTGTTTTATTTTTTACAGTGCAAGTCAAAAACCCAGTCAATTTAAGTGTCAGAATTAAATCACACCACAGTGTATGCCATGAATTATGATTATTTCAGTTACAAATATACTGTATGTCATATATGGGTACAGTATATATGTTCTATTCTATGTAGCTTTTGTGTGTGTTTTCCTACTGTTGTTATTGTATTATTTTCACTATTCTGTGGAGACATGCAGATAAGATGTTCATTGAAAGATATACACATGACAATAAATGTTAACATGAATTAATGACAGCAAGATTGGTTTTTCAGAACATAACATTAATAGGTAAATAGGTTTATTTAATAGGCAAATAGGTTTATTGGTTTAAGTTCTGTTTTATTGTTCAAGAGGTTGCAAAATCAATGGTTAGACACTAGGTTATCAAGAAGCTATGCCTGGAATTGTTTTCACATAATTCAACTTTTAGTTTAACCTTACAAAGTGCTACTGGTCTAATCAGTAAGACACATATCTGTAGAACATTTGATAAACACACAGTTAATCTCCAAAAATTACAACCTGAATCTAAACATATAACTTAATTTATAGGTGGTGTAAAAGAATACACAAACAAACATAAAAGTTTGGGGTTTCCGGCCCCGTATAGTGTAGAAATAACAAAAAAATATGATACAGTTATCATCAAGGTCAATACATGAGTGTATCACACAGCCCAAAGATGGCCCAGAAACCACCTGGTGACTCGGGGATTCGACTCCTTATGCAGTGCCATCCACTAAAGATCAGCATGATCAGTCACCAGAGTGAACTCACAACCCAACAGGTAATACTGCAGATGAGTCACCGCCCACTTAATGGCCAAGGCTTCCGTCTCCACTGCCGCATACCTGGTCTCCCGGTCCAGCAATTTCCGGCTCAGGTACATCACGGGGTGCTCAACACCATCGACGCTTTGGCTCAACATGGCGCCCAGGGCTGTGTCAGAAGCATCGGTCTAGAAAATAAAAGGCACAGAAAAATCAGGGGTTTTTAATATTGGTGCAGAGGTTAGGGCCTTCTTCAAGTCACTGAATGCTCATTCCGCCTTGTCATTCCATACCACATATAAAGGAGCGCCCTTCTTTGTCAAGTTAGTCAAGGGTGCTGCCCTTTCAGAGAAGTGGGCCACGAACTGACGTTAGTACCCCGCTAGCCCTAAGAAAGCCTGCACTTGTCTCTTGGTATTCGGACGGGGCCATTCTAGGATGTCTTTTACTTTGGAACATTGTGGTTTCACCTGTCCCCGTCCCACTAGGTAGCCTAAATACTTGGCCTCCTTCAGGCCAAAAAAACATTTACGGGGATTAATGCGGAGGCCAGCCTTCGCTAGCGTCGCGAGGACATCGAATACCTGCAGTAGATGCTCCTCCCAGGTACCGGAATAGATGACTACGTCATCCAGGTAGGCCGCATAATAGGATCGGTGGGGCTTTAGCACTCTGTCTACCAGACGTTTGAAGGTCGCTGGTGCTCCGTGCAGCCCAAACGGCAGGACCTTATATTGCCAATGTCCACTAGGGGTACTGAAGGCAGTTTTTTCTTTGGCAGATGCCATTAAGGGAATTTGCCAGTACCCTTTAGTCATGTCCAGGGTAGTCAAATATTGAGCCGTACCTAATCTTTCAATTAGGTCATCCATTGGGTAGGCATCGAATTTGGAGACCTGGTTAAGACGTCTAAAGTTGTTACAGAATTTCCAAGAGCCACCTCGCTTGGAAACGAGAACGATAGGACTGGACCAGGGACTATGGCTTTCTTCAATAATGTCCATGTCCAACATGCATTGGACTTCAAGTTCTACCTCTGCGTGTTTTGCTTCCGGCAGGTAATAGGGTCTCTCCCAGACTACCACGCTGGGTCCTGTGATGATGTCGTGCTCAATCAGTGAAGTATGGCCCGGTGACTCACTCACCACTTCGGGGACGGACAGGATTGTTTGTTTTAACTCCTGTCACTGTAGGGGCGTTAGGTCTGGTCCGAGGTTAAGGGCTGGAGTGCAAGCGAAAAGGGAGAGGATTCTACCGGGGTCAGGAGCTTCCCCCCGTCTTTGCAGGGTTTTAATAAATTCACGTGGTATACCCTCTCTCTGTTTTACCAAATAATCGCGGTCCCTTTCTTTCCTTAACCTCGTATGGCCCTTGCCAATGAGCCAATAGTTTGGAGTGGGAGGTGGGAACGAGCACCATCACTCAGTCCCCAGGATGGAATTCCGGGAGAGTCGAGTTGCGGTTATAACACTGTGCTTGCGCGAGTCATGTGATCTTTTAGCAGAGGTCTAATTCTGTTTAGTCTGTCACGCAGTTGCGCCACATACTCTAATACATTCATGGAGGGCAGAGCCTCAGCTTCCCATCGTTCTTTTATTATACCAAAAGTCCCAGAGGCTGGCATCCATATAACAGTTCAAAAGGGGAGAAACCCGCAGAGGCTTGGGGTACCTCCCAATAAGCAAAAAGAACGAGAGGCAAGAGCTGATCCCAGTTCCTACCATCCGTGCTGATTACCTTGCGCAGCATCTGCTTGAGAGTCCGATTGAACCATTTTACCAACCCGTCTGTTTGTGGGTGATAGACAGACGTCTTCAGATGCTTAATACGGAGTAACTTGGCAACCTCCCTGAATGTATCCGAGGTAAAGGGTGTACCCTGGTCTGTAACTTCTTTGGGTATACTCACCCTAGAAAATAGGTTTACCAATTCCCGTGTGATGTTTTCTGTGTTAGCGGAGCACAGCGGAACCGCCTCTGGATATCGAGTCGCGTAATCGACCATGACCAATATATATTTATGGCCACAGTTCAAGGGCTCCAGGGGTCCTACAAGGTCTACCTCTATCCTGTCAAAGGGAATGTCAATCAGGGGTATTGGAATGAGAGGAGCACGGTCCCTCCTAGGTATCTGACGGGTCTGACATTCCAGACAGGACTGACAGAAACGTCGGACCTCCTCATTAATTCCGGGCCAATAAAAACGGAGCTTTATTCTCTCTAAGGTTTTCTCGGCCCCGAGGTGGGCGCCTAGGAGGTGGGCATGAGCTAGTTCGCAAACCTCCCGCCGGAAGGTACGCGGTACTAGCAACAACTTCCGTACCTCGCCCTCATGCGTCGTGACTCAATACAACAGATTATTTTCTAAAACAAAATAGGGCTCCTGTGGTTTGGAACTCTCAGCCTGGTGGCTACCAGGGAAAACAATAGCATTCTGGGCAAACTTCAGGGAATCATCATTCCACTGTTCCCATTTAAATGACGCAGGTGTGGATCTGAACTGATGATCCATGCTGGCTAGAGGATCTTGTGGCTCGGGGAAAATAATGGCTCTTTGGCTTGTGCCCTCCCCGGCGGATACTTCTGGGTCAGGGTCTGTCACCTGAGTTTCTTCCCCCGGCTTTCTACGTCATCACTGTCTGCCTGAGTGCACGGGTGCCCCACCCATCCATAACCAGACCCAATGAGGCCCCAGGAGTGGTTGTTATTTTACCGCTGGTTTTATATGACCAGTCGTGTCCCAAAATCACTGGAAAAGGGGGCTCAGGTAACACGGCAACCTACAACCGACTCAAGTCCCCTTTCCAGGAGATATAACACTCCGCAGAATGATATGATCTGGTCGTACCATTTACACAAGTGACTTGTAATTGTTGTTTTAGCCACTGTTGCGGTAAAATATAACAGTGAGCCACAATTGTTATGTTGCTGCTGGAATCAAATAGAGCCACAACCGAGTACCCACTCACCAATACTACTCCCATATTAGGGATCGCCAGAGGGTGTGACAGAGCACAGTACCTTTCAGCAGTGGCCCAAGTGCAGTCCATAGGCTCGACATTGAGTGGACAGGCTGGTAATAGATGTCTGGCCTCGCCACACTTGAAACAGTGTGGAGAGGCTGGCTTTTATCTGGGCTTCGTTGACGCGGTGAGTGGGCTCGGGGGTGATGGCACGACCCTGTCGGACCTCGCGAGCTGACCTTTCCGACCCCCCGGTTCGGTGAACCGCAAGCTGATGCTCCAGGACGTCCAGGAGACCCTTCATGTCTTTGAAGGGGTGTCGTCGGACCTGCTGGGAGAGGTAACTGGGCATGGCGTTGACTATCCCTCACACGCCACTGTTTCGACGACTTTCCGGGCTTGGGGACCTTCGGGCCGTAACCAGCGCACCATCTTGCCCCAGAATTCAAAGGCCTGAGCTCTTACCGGCCGATCGGGGTCAAACTGACAGTTACGCCATTCGCTCGCCTGCTGGTCCGACGTGATGCCGTAGCGCCCCAGGATCTCCGCTTTTAGGAGGTCGTAATTCGTGGACCTCCTCAGGGAGGTCGTATTAAGCCCGCTGTGCGGGACCTTTCAAGTATGGCGCCAGGATGGACGCCCACTCGGTCCGCTGCCACTGGTTCCGGGTGGCCGTCCTCTCAAATATGCCGAGATATGATTCTATATCATCCGCCTCGGTCAATGGGACGATCGGAGGAGGTGGAGGTTGTGGCAGATCTGGTCTTACCGTCTCTGTGGTGGCAAATCTTGCCTTGGTATCTTCGAGTTCCCGCTTTGTTGCGGCATGCTCGAGTTGAAGGGACTGTATCTGTGCCGCCATCCCTTGCAGCACGCTGTTCAGGTCCTGTCCTTCTGACATATTCAGACGTTTGAATCCTGCCGGCTACGCCACTGTAAAAGAATACACAAACAAGCATAAAGGTTTGGGGTTTCCGGCCCCGTACAGTGTAGAAATATCAAAAACAAATGATAGTTATCATCAAGGTCAAAACGTGAGTGTATCACACAGTCGACCGCCCAAAGATGGCGGAGGAGGAACATTTATGGAGGAGGGACCGGAAGAAGAGAGGTATGCTGGGTAGGAGCCGAGATGGATGGTGGGATTGCTGACGTCACAAGGAGTAGACAGAGGAAGGGCGGAAGTAGCGTAGTGCGGGTTGTGATGCAGGCAGATTCATGGCAGCGGTGTGTCTTTCTTTCTGTGGGAAACAAAGAGAGAAAGGGTAGTACCCTGCCACTCCCTCCTGACTTATGATTTCGCAATATTATTTGGGTCCGTCCATGTTAATGTGTTTTGTGATAGGCTAGGTCAGGGGTCCTCAATCACGGTCCTGGAGAGCCGCAGTGGCTGCAGGTTTTTGCTCGAACCCAGTTGCTTAATAAAAAGCACTTATTGCTAAAGTAACACTTCTGCTTCACTTTAGTGATTTTGAGCCCTTATTTCTTAATTTTGTCTTAAACAGCTATTTTAATTGCTCCTTATTATCAGTAACATGCAAATGACAAGAGAGAGAAGCATTTCTCCATTTAGCTTATTTACATTTACACCTGTGTGTATTTATCTGCACTATTGGGTTTAATTAAATACTTGGAAGAAAAATGAAGAGAAAAAAGTGAAGGAATGAGAATTACTCGTCCATTTTAGCCTTCAAATCATTTGCATGATAGAAAGGGAAAGAAAATCTAATATATGAAAATGACCTGACATAGCAGATTTAATTTAATTTCATAGCTTGTTAGTGCTTTATTGGCAAGAATTGCTTTCTAATGAAGCAACCAGGTCAGAACAAAAACCTGCAGCCACTGCGGCTCTCCAGGACTGGGATTGAGGACCCCTGGGCTAGGTGGATTAAAGTTTTATTAAAATGTTTAAATATTCATATAGTGTAATATTTATAATTTTTGCTTTTATTTAGGGTTATCTTGTGTTTACAATCATTTTGATGTATTTATGCTATTTTCTTGTTTTTCTTGTTTAGTCAAAGGCATGGCCAAGAACAAATTTCAATTTTGGGGGTAGGATAGTACATGAATCTTAATTCTGTCTATTATAAATCATCTGGAACTGTGGTAAACTTTACTTATGTCAAACATGAAATCCCTTTTGGCTTACTTTATGGGTATAGTACAGAATCATTACTTTTGTCATATTCTTGGTTTCTGCTCATTGGATTGTGTTTTGGGACCTGTTCAGCTTTGGCTTGCCTATTAGGCATATGCTTTTGCCCTGTTGTGCTTTTTTGTCATTTGAACTTTAAAAGCCTGTTCCCCATTTTGGGCCTACTTAGGCCAAAGCTTGTTGGCAGTAGTTGGGAGATGGCTGCCCAGGGAATGAATTCTGAGATATCGTAAATGCTTTTCCAAATATCTAAAACAGATCTTTATACATCTCAAAATACCTTCCAGTACTCAATTATTCATTTTCCATTGTCTTGTTTAATCAATCAATATTCTTTCTTTATTTCTTTCTTTCTTTGTAACTTTTGTGCTAGATAAACACTTATAGTAACAAAAACTACTCTATTACTTTTTTTTTCTGCAGAACTTCAAAGATGTTGCAACCATAAGAAATGGACTATCATAGCAGTGTTTCTTTCTGGATGCATCATAGTAACTTACAGAGTAATTGAATATAAATTTATAATATGTAAGTATACATTTTGATCTTTGTCTTTTATAAATTTCATGAAAGGGAGTTGAGAGACACTTTCACCCAATGTCTGAGGTATTTGAGCAAAGGCTGTTTTATGGTTTCCACTGAGAGCTGTTAACAATACAGACCTAAAGACATCAGGTTAGCTCGACTTAACTTTAATTTGCTCTGGAATTACCCAAAATGACTTTCACTTCAGCAAGACCATTTTCCGGCTGAGATTTATTTTGATTAAAGACACCATAGGTTACGGTAAACACATTGGGCAGCTATTTTTGTGGCTCTACCTTAACTGATTGCATGATGTCACATACTGCTATACTGTATATCAGAAGAAGGATAAAGCACATAATTCCAGATTTGAAATAAACTTTTTAAAACTACAGGTATTTGTAGTATATACCTCCCACACTAATAATTTGTGTTGTGAAAGAATAAATTTGACTGAAAATAGATTTTTACAGTAATATTTTACAAAACTCATGCAATAGTACATCACAGTGTGATATTATTCTTTGAGATATCATAGCTTTTTTAAGCTACAGTATTTGTGGGTAAACATCATTTATCATTAGACAACTCAATCATAGGGGTAGTATTGCTACCACATGGACGCAGGGGCCCAAAGTCAGTTCCTTTGTCTATTATCCCTATGTTCACAGTGGATTTTACCAAGTACTGTACTTAAGTATACCTTTTATCTTACGATTTTGGTTGTAATGTTAGAGATGGACTGCAGCTCCAACATTATTTTGGAGGACAAATCTGGTTCCTTCATTTTCTGAACTTATCACCTACATGTAGATTTAAGGATATTATTTATCAGGAAAGCCTGCTCCATCACAGAGCAAACCCTGACCACACTGGAAGTTGTAGGAAAGAGGATGGTGGCAAAGTTGGATGTCATCATAAAAATCTCCTCCATTCCCTCAATTGCTTGATTGACAGATTACCTTTATTATTTGTCCATTGAGTCTGAATCCTTGTTGTTATGTTTCTACTGCTGTATTCATCTGAATTTCCCCATGGGATTAATAAAGTTTCTCTAATCCAGGTATCTCAAACACCAGTCCTGGAGGGCCACAGTGGCTGCAGGTTTTCATTCTAACCCTTTTCTTAATTAGTGACCTGTTTTTGCTGCTGCTAATTAACTTCTTTTGAATTCTTTTTAATTGACTTGCTCTTGAATACTCAGACCTAATAATTGTTTCATTTTCCTTAATTAGCAGCCAAACAATAATGAGATATGAAATTAGTCAAAACATGACCAGCAAAATGTGTCAATCATACAATATCTGAAAATAAAAAGGGTGGATGTCTCAGGAATGTTGATCTGCTGAGGACCCCAAACATTTTAACAGTACTCTTAGAAAAGTAAAGAAAAAATCAACAATTTTGAAAAAGGAATGCTATTGCACAATGAAAGCAGCAGCAAGCCATGGAATTAAAGAACAGGTTTAATTAACAACAAGACTTGACACCTGTGTTATTATGATATTTCCCATTACTTACCCTTTACTCAGGGGTAGGTGTACTCATCAAGTTTGTTGCCGGGTTGTTCTGCTGTTGCACCTTAAGATTAACACAAACATACACACTGTAGATATATACATACACACAGACCGTAACCATAACAGTGCCGATGAATGACACACGCACAGCTGGTTAACCTCTAGAACTTTAAACCACAGAAGTACTTTAGGAATAACACAGTCTGTCACTCTTCTAGCACTTCAAGAGACTTACTTATAGTTGTCAAGAACAACATACGATGTTTAAAATATAACTCAGACCTAAATATTACTTCAGTCTCTAGAGATACATTTAAACATACAAAGGCTCAACATTCTTGGCTATACGCCATTTATCAACCAAGAATGTCTTACTTTACATACTGTTCCCTACTTCTGGATGAAGCTCACTCCCTCAGCCTTAATAAACTTTGCAGCGTAGAGCATATGGCAAAACCTTTCGGCTGCACCAGGTGCTCAAAGAAATCTACCTTTTTACTTCATTCACTCTAGACATGAAGATAAAGCATATAAAGTTAAAAGGAGTGTGGTAATAATAATAATTCATTACATTTATATAGCGCTTTTTTATCAGTTACTCAAAGTGCTCAGCAATTGCAGGTTAAGGGCTTTGCTGAAGGGCCCAACAGAGGAGAGCCCCTTTTGGCATTTACGGGATTTGAACCGGCAACCTTCCAATTGCCAGTGCAGATCTCTAGCCTCAGAGCCACCACTCCACCCATGAATTATTACATGAATAATAATACCAAATATAACAAAGAATATAAAAAAATAAGATTGATAGTAAAGTCTGGATACAAATAGTCTTTTAGAAAAATGTTATGAAAAAGTAAAGATGTCAAGGATGAATTTCACAGGTGGGTTGTGATCAAGCACTCAAAGCTGTTCATGAAGTGCTTTGCTGACCATTAGATGGAAACGACCACACATTGATGGCACCCTCTTCTCATATCGCTCTCTCCCTCCTCTGACATCACTCTGTTCTCTTCTTCTGTCACTCTTCAGACAAGGTATATCTCTTAT
>NW_024377519.1:0-5000 GCF_016835505.1 Polypterus senegalus
AATACTGTATATTGACAGTCATGTTCGTTATTTTTAAAATGTTCCTGCTGAGCTTTTTAACATGCTTCTCTTTTGAACCGGACATATATATATGTATATATATATAACCCTGATCTACATACTCGAGATAATGGATGCTATTATGCATCAGTGTTGCCATACTCTGAAATTATTAGGTGGATGGTGGTAAAGTAAGGCGAGGAGGATGATAATTGAGGCATGCAGGCTGTGGTCTTGGCGTCAACTCTCTCTGAATTTGTGATGCATTGAAAATATATCTTTTTCAAGTTCTATTTAGTCCATATGTGTCAAACTCTCAAGGCATGGGCCATCGACCAGTGTAATTATATCTCGACCCTTGAGATCATTTTATATACTATTATTATTGTTATTAAAGCCGGGTATATGAGCGCTGGTAACACAATAAACTACAGATCCCATAATGCGGCGCTTCAGCTGCCTTGCATCAAGGTATTAACCTGAATGCAATTCAGAAGGCAGAAAACAGCATAATTAAATAAGTCTGACACTTCAAGCCCAGACGTTTTTAACCTGTGCACAATCACAAAAGTGATTTCAAGTAAAACTGCTTTATGGGGAGACACAAATCACCAGTTCACATGCCCCCACTTTCCCTGTTGTAGAAGTACACTGTTAAACCAAATTCGTCACTCTGATTGATTTCCCAAATACACACTTGCTGATAAACTGGCCTTTTCTTTCAGGTTTCACCGCAGGCGCTTTGGTGGCTGATGAACAAAAAAAAGTCAAATCATGCGGCTCAAACCTTGTGCATATTTGGTAGCTTTATATCATGTGAGGAAACTCTTCTGGTGAACAACAAACAGCACAGAATTCCCTCCCTCACTAGTAGGCACCTACGTCATCTGAGGTCTCTGTACAGAACCTCACAGCAAAAGAAAGCAGACCTATGGCCCAAAAAAGGTGACAGGCGTCAGCTCTTGCCAAAATGACTGTAAAGACAGCTGGGTGGTTGATTTATTGTGCGTGGAAGCGGGGAGTCAACCGTTTAACAAACAGCGTATTGCACTGATGACCTTCCATGTGTGTATATATAGATATAATGTATATGTATATATGTTTATATATATGTGTGTGTGTGTGTGTATATATGTATGTGTATATGTGATATATGTATGTGTGTGCATATATATATATATATATATATATATATATATGTTATGTGTGTGTGTAAGTATGTAGCGGCATGTACTGTGCTGCACAACAGTGACAAAACAGGTACGTGACAGTCAGGTTCACGTTATTTTCAAAATGTTTCCTTTTCTTTGTTGTTGACAACACTACTTCTCCTGTTCTTTGAGCGCGGGTATTTCTTGAGTATATATATATATATATATATATATACACATACATGTCTCTTTACACACACACATATATATACACATATATACACACACACACACATATATTGTCACAAAACTGAGACATTTGACAGATAAGGGGACAGGGCCACCCGTATATTATGGTATCCTGGCTGCAAAGGCGTTTCTTTCAAGTAAAATACAAACACTGAAATTACACTAGCGAGTCAAACAAGACTAAAGAAACAAAAGAAAAGGGGCAGGTTTAGGGAGACAGGAGTGAGGTGCAGTATGGTCCGGCCGCGGTAGTCTTCCACCATTGACTCGTGGCGGAGGTGACATCAGGGGACTGGAGCTGGTGGCGACTTCCGGTAGCTCCAGTCCGAGTGATGTCAGGTGATCCAGGTGAAATCCCGAAGGGATGGTCTGCGAGCAGGAAAAAGTCAGTACACTCACCACGCAGCATACCCCTCCGGAACTGCCTTCCTCAAGCCCAGCTTTCCCATGCGCGTGTGTGACCTGGGGCTACCGGCGGTTCCCGGCCAGGTGCGAACGATACTAACTTTCAGTCGTGAGCCGAGAAAGAGCATCAAGCGTTAGCGTGGAAGCGCCCGGCAGTGAAACGGCGGCTTATGCGGCTGCAGTTCAAGAAACCACGGGTGACCCGTGGTTCGACTGGCGCTCCTTGTGGAGGGCCATCCTGTAGGGTGCATGGTCCGTGACAAAGGGTGAATTCCCGGCCCAACAGGTAATTTTCAGCTGAAGTAGCCCGCCCATTTAATACGTAGAGCCTCCCTCTCCACCACCGCGCCTGGTCTCCGGTCCAACAGTTTCCGGCTCAGGGACGCGATGGGGTGCTCCACACCGCCAGCCTTTGTAGCTCAACCTGGCGCCCAGGCCTGTGTCCGGGCGCGTCCGTCTGGAGATGAAAGGCAAAAGAAAAGTTAGGTGCCATCAAAGCAGGTGTGGGCAGCCAGGGCCTGCTTTAGTCACTAAATGCAGGCGCCTGTTTTTCAGTCCATACCACAATGTTCGGAGGCTCTGCTAACAACCGTCCGTCAAAGGCGCGCTCTCTCCGGCAGGTACAGGCGGTAATTACCCGGCGGCTAACCCGAAGAGCTTGGACTTGCCGCTTGGATTTGTGGGGCAGAGCCCATTTCAGACGCATCAATTTGGAGCACTGCATAAATTTTCCGTACAGAATCAGCCCTACATATTGGCCAGCAATCAAGAAGCATTTCTTAGGATTAATCCGGAGCCAGCCTCTGAGTGTCGTAATACCGCTTGGACACGGACATGCGGCGGTGTTCGCTTCCGCTGTGCTGGAATAGATGACCACGTCATCAGGTAGGCAACACTGTATGAGTTATGAGGCGAAGCACTTTGTCCGCAGGCGCTGAAAGGTTGCTGGAGCAGTATAGCCAAATGGAAGGACCGATGCCAGGTGTCAGCAAGGTACTTCGCGCGGTTTCAGCCAGCGGAGTCCGTTAAAGGAACCTGCCGGTACCCTTTAAATCATGTCAAATTAACGGTCCAGGTAATGGGCCTGTCAAGCCTCCGAGGAGGTCGTCCCGCAGCATTGGCATTGGATAAGCATCAAATTGGGAGACTTAGTTAAACCGGCGGAGTCATTGCAGACCTCATTTCCGTCAGGCTTACGGCAAAAACAATGGGGCTGGACCAGGGGACTATAACTTTCCTCAATCACACCTAAGCTCAGCATCGCTTGATCTCAAGCTCCACTTCAGCCTTTGCCGGGAAAACTGATCACAGGCGTTCTCGGACCTTAGCAACCCGGGCTCTGTCACGTCTTGTACTCAATCAGAGAGGTCCTTCCGAGGGTTCTCACTGACTACCTCGAGCAGTCCCGGATAACTGTTTCCAGCTCCTGCGCTGTGTCTGGGACCAGTGCGAAGTTAAGGTCGTGTGTGAAGCGAAGAGTAAGCGGGGAGCCTGGCCCGGAGGAGGATCGGGGTCCCCTGTCCTTCCACGGTTTCCAGCAGGTTCACACCCCTGATAAAGCCCGCTCCCGCTGGCCCGTGATTGGGTTGACTCACCAAATGACCGACCAGTCCCTTCCTCTCCTTAACCCGTACAGGCCCTGCCAGTGAGCAATTTGCAAATTAGGAGGTAGGCACACGGACCATGACCGGTCCAGGCGGGCTCCCAGAGGGGCTGCCCGCGGTTGTAGTACCGGGCCTGCGCTTGGGCCTCCTCCGTGAACAAGGACAGGCCGAATTTTTCCAATCTGCTCAGCGCGTATCTTTCTGCGATATATTTCAGTATGTTTGTGGAGGGAGGCCTCTTCTTCCCAGCTACTTTCAAAATATCTAATATGCCCGAGGTTGTTAAGCCCGTATAGTAGTTCAAAGGGAGAGGCCGTCGGAGCTTGTGGGACTTCGGCAAACCCAAAAGGACGGGGAAGGCGAAATCCCAGTTCACTGCATCCTCGCGCTGCTGACCACCTTCGCAGCATTTGCTTGAGGTTGATTAAACCTCCTCTCTGCCAATCCGTCCGGTTTGAGGATGATACACGGTCTTTGTGCTTTTATTTTTCAGTAATCTGGCAATGATGTCTGACGTTCAGTGAAGGGGTCTAGTGCCGTAAGACTTCTTTGGGGATCCCCGCAACGCGCGATACCTAGTAATTCCGGTCGATGGCTTTAGGAAGTAGCTAATTGCCAACGGAACAACGGTGCTCGATGTGGCATCCCGAGGACTAAAAATGCTTGTGTCCTCAGGCTGCGAATCCCAGGGGTCCCTGGAGTCGGCCCGATTCTGTAGAAGGAGCGTCAATCAGTGGAATGGAATGAGAGACACGGTCCCTCCTGGAACTGTCGCAGTTGACACTCCGGGCGCCAGCGTGAACTCCTCATTAATTCCTGGCTGAGTAGAAGCAGGCCAGTCCAGCTCCAGAGTTTTCGGTGCCCCGGTGGCCACTAGGAGGTGGGCGTGTGCTAGCTCTGGACCTGCCACGCCCGGAAGATGCGTGGCACTAGCAGCAGCCTCGTCTCCTGCCGTCATACATTGCTACCACAGTGGGGTCATTATCTCGCACAAAGTAGGGGCCCTGTGGCATCGACTGATTGAGTCGCTGGCCATTGACAAGGACACGCTTTTAAAGCTTCAGGGTCATCATTCCATTGCTCCCCTCCTAAAACAGGTTTCTTGCAAATTGGAACCACAACAACACGGAAGAGATTAGCGTCGACCTCACTGAAATGGTTTCCTCCCGCCCTGGCGCCCAGCGGCGTTGGTGGATAACGTGTTATGACGGCGGGAGTTACCCATCGATCGAGAAAAGCGGAAGCCTGCGCCGTCTCTCTCTGCCGGCTGATTACGGCGTAGGCGGCAGGAGCCAGGTTATCTCCGTCCGCCGCGGGGAAGCCCAAGTCGCAGAGGCAGTATGTGTCTCCGCTTTTAAGTTTGAACAGTCCGCCCTATAATGTCACGGTGTAGAGGATCAGGTAGGAGCTGACTCACAGTGAACTTCTGAACTGACCCTCCATGTTTAAATGACTACAGCGGACCTGTACCAGCGGATATCTCCGTGGACCCAGGTTATACCGGTCCCAAATTTAGCCACTGTGCGGTTACTGCGGCGGCGGGCAACAATTGAAAATATTGCTGCGGGTCGAACAAACCTAACTGGTCTTG
>NW_024377520.1:0-17720 GCF_016835505.1 Polypterus senegalus
GGCTTTGGGTCTTTGTCATGGAAAAGGTAGCTCTCCCCCCTGTAAATGCAGTATGGGTTTTTCTTCAGACCTCTGAATGAAGCACAAAGGGCGAAAAACATATCAAACTTTTGAAGAGATGGTTCCAGACACGTCGGGTTTCCCAGTGTCAAATCAGGGCACTAAAGACAAAAGCGTTTGGTTTTATAATAGAGGGAGGAAGAGGTGGGGTCCAATAATTGAAGCGAAGTAACCCGATAGGGGCGCTTATGAAAAGGAAGCAGAGTACTTCATTTTGGGTTTTTCCCTTCAGGGGATCTGTAAGAAAGAGAGGAAAGTTTAGTGCACTTCAAAAAAACCTCTTGTTTTCGCCTCGGTTAACCCCTTAGCCTACCTCCAAGCCCGTGTGCCCCTCTTTTTGGCTGCATTTATCCTTCCTTCAATTCTGATCAGTCTCCTTGTCCCTGCTACAAAGCAACTCCATTACATGATTTACCATTATACTTCATTTTAAATTATGACCCCGTGACCCTGTATTGATTAAACGGTTAGAAAAGGGATGGATGTTAAGTAGATGATGAACAGTGCCTGGTCTTCACAGACCTAGTTCTTGGAATTTTGCCCAAATTCAATTTCCCTCAGAATACCACAAAATATTTTTCATGCCCCAGAGTCCAATTGGGCAGCCATATTTTTTTTAGTAACTGAACCATAAATGTCTGATTGATGGAGTTCTTCTAAAATCCCGTTCTTCGACAGATTCTCTTTTCTTATCAGAATACTTCTAAACCTCTGTGAGTGTGATCATTGGGTTCTGGCTTCACTTCCCTGACCCAAGTCTCTCTTGCAGTTACTCAGTTTGACCTGACAGCCAACTCTAGAGCGAGCCTTGGTGGCTCCAAAGCGTCTTCCATTCACGTTAATGAGACCATTGTGCTAAGGGAGTGCTCAAAGCTTTACAAATCTTTTAATCCTTTACTTAACCCATAGTATTATCACAGAATAGCTCTGTGGACTTGTTGTGGACAAGAAAGAATAGATGGGGGCATTCTTTACATCAGAATAGGGGGTCAAGCTGACAAGCGGGGGAATTGGGTGTAGTCAAAAGAAAACTAACAAAGTGGAATTAAAAACATAAATTCAACAACAACAACCTCAAAGCATTTCCATTTTCAGAACAAAGAAAGGTAGTTCTTTTAAAAAGTCCTTCACCCGAATCAAATAATTGTTCAATAGTTAAAATTGCCAGGCAATACAAACACATACTTAGGGACAAGACGTTTTCCCATGAAATAGCGACTTGGGAAACAAATTGAACCTGGACAGTTTTGTCAAAGGTGCAAAGTGACAGCAAGTTAAAATTAGCAGTGCATTCAGATTATACTTTTATATGACTAATTAAATATCATCCATTTTCTAAACCTGCTTAATCCTGAGCAGAGTCACAGGAGAGCTGGAGCCCCAACCCACAAGCACAGGGTGCAAAAGGAACAAAGACTTCATTTGAATGTCTTCACATGTTTACATTTTTTTTTTTACTTTTAAGCACTGTCTGTAAAATGTGTTTAATGACTAATTCTTCTTCTTCTTTCAGCTGCTCCCATTAGGAGGCCACAATGTTTATCTTGTTCCATATCTTCCTGTCCCTACATCTTGCTCTGTTACACCCATCACCTGGTAGTCTCACCACATCCATAAACCTCCTCTTAGGCCTTCCTACAGCTTTATCCTAACATTCTTCTCCAATATCCAGCATCTCTCCTCTGCATGTCAACCAACACAATCTTGCCTCTCTGACTTTGTCTCCAAACTGTCACAAACTGACCTTCTTGCTCATTCTTTATCATCCTGTACACCCTGCAAATCTAACATCCTCACACCTCCATCTGTCTCCTTTTTGGTCATCCTTCCCAACCTATAACATACAGTGGTGTGAAACTTTTCCCCCTTCTGATTTCTTATTTTTTGTTTTTCACACAAAATTTTCTGATCATCAAACATTTAACCTAGTCAAAATAACACAAGTAAACACAAAATGCAGTTTTTAAATATGGATTTTTTTGGGAGAAAAAAATCAAACCTACAGGGCCTGTGAAAAAGAAATCCCTTTTTAAAAAATAACTAACTGGGGTTTGTATCACACTGGGTTTTATTTCGTAGCCCCCCCCAGGCCTGATTACTGCCACCCCTGTTTCAATCAAGAAATCACTAAATGGGAGCTGCCTGAGCAGAAGTAGAACAAAGCACCTCAAAGCTAGACATCATGCCAAGATCCAAGAAATTCAGGAACAAATGAGAACAAAGTAATTGAGATCTATCAGTCTGGTAAAGGTTATAAAGCCATTTCTAAAGCTTTGGGACTCCAGGAAACAGTGAGAGCCATTACCCCAAAATGGCAAAAACATGGAACAGTGGTAAACCCTTTCCCCAGGAGTGGCGGCCGATAAATTACCCCAAAGGCGAGGCGACTCACCCGAGAGGCCCAAAAGACCCCAGGACAACGTCAAAAGAACTGCAGGCCTCACGCCTCAATTAAGGTCAGTGTTCACGACCCCACCATAAAAAGAGACTGGGCAAAAGCGGCCTGCATGGCAGTTTTCCCAAGAGCGCAAACCACTGTTGCAAAAAAGAACTTGGGGCTCATCTCAATTTTCTAAGAAACATCTCAATGATTTCAAGACTTTTGGGAAAATACCTTGTGGACTGATGGACAAAGTTGAACTTTTGGAAAGGGCCCAAATGTCCGTTACATCTGGCGTAAAGGACACAGCATTTCAAAAAAGAACATCATACCAACAGTAAAATATGGTGTTGGTAGTGTGATGGTCTGGGTTTGTTTGCTCTTCAGGACCTGGAAGGCTGCTTGATAGATGGAACCATAATTCTACTGTCAAAAAATCCTGAAGGAAAATTTAACCGCATCTGTTTTAACTCAAGCTAAGCGATCTTGGGTGCTGCAACAGGACAATGACCCAAAACACAATGGCTAAAAGAAAAACAAAATGAAGACTTTGGAGTGGCTGAGTCAAGTCTGACCTGAATCAATTGTGATGCTATGGCATGACCTTAAAAAGGCGGTTCATGCTAGAAAACCCTCAAATAAGCTGAATTACAACAATTCTGCAAAGATGAGTAAATTCCTCCAGAGTGCTGTAAAAGACTCATTAAAAGTTATCTGCCCGTGCAGTTATTGCTGCTAAGGGTGGCCCAACCAGTTATTAGGTTCAGAGGCAATTCTTTTCACAAGGGCCATAGGTTTGGATTTTTTCTCCTAAATAATAAAACCATCTTTTAAAAAGTGCATTTGTATTTACTTGTGTTATATTTGACTAATGATTAAATGTGTTTGATGATCAAAACATTTTGTGTACAAACATGAAAAATAAGAAATCAGGAAGGGCAATAGTTTCACACCACTGACTTCTCACAAACCCGTCCTGTAGACCTTCCTTTCACTCTTGCTAAAAACCCGTCTGTCAAATCCTCCTGACCTCTTCTCCATCATTTCCTCTGACGCTCTCTTCTTCACCTCTCCCACAATCCCCCATTACTCTGTACTGTTGATCCCAAGTATTTAAATTTCATCCACTTTCCCCAATCTACCATTCCAGCCTTCCTCATTCCACATGTAAAACTGTCTTATATGATCCCCATTCCTCTCCTTTCTAGAGCATATTAAAACTCTTCAGAGTCTACTAAACCCTAATGCTAATTACAAGTATATATTAAACAAATAGTGAAACAGACTTCAAATAGAATGGAAATTCCATTCAGTAAATTAACCTATATTTTAGTTATAACTATAATTCAATTTCAATAGAAATCCATTGTGAAAACAGTAACTTTTCAACAGACGTCAAAAAAGAAATAACAATTACATTAATTTTTTGCTCTAATGTGTCTTATTTAGCTAACCCTTGAAAATTCTACACTAAAAAGGAAGTTATGCTTATTTGAATCCATCACAGTAATTTGATAGGAAAAAAAAGGCATACAATCTTCTTAATTTTTATACCTAATGTTTATTTGCTTACATCTATGTGTACAGTTAAATCCAGCGTTTTTGGTCCATATGGCTCTTGAAGAATTTGGCACAAAAAGTAAAATAACACATCTTTTATATAGGCTAATGGCTTTTTCTTAAAATTTAAATAAAGAAAAATCTTGATTCATCCTGTTATCCATATTTCTGACTCAGGATTGCAGAAAGCCTTGGCATATCTTTGTAGAATAAAAGCAAAACCCGGGCAGGAATAAGGCCGGTCCATAGTTTGGCACAACAGTGAACATACTCGCAGATAATGGGGCCAATATCACTGCACAACAATTTTTTGCAAAGTCTTGCTTCCTGAAAAGTTTTTGCTGATTGTGACAGGGACCCCACTGGGTATGCAAAAAATAGTTTTACTGCATCACGTAGGGAAATCTGAGAAACAGACATTTATATATTTTCTGACAATAACTTATTTAGTCACTTTTATGTTTGGGGTAAACTATTAAATTCAACAGAATTAAAAATGTTTTGATCCTGATTTTTTTTTTTGTGTTCATGTCTGGTGCATCACATTGCAGTGTCAACATAGTCAAGCAAGCTTGGTGGGTTCCAGTTGCCCGTGTCGTTTCTCCATCGTTGCAATGTCCTGGTGAAACCTTTCCATGTTCGTCACAACACCGATATTTTCGGGGAAGAAGTCCAAGTGTGAGTGGAGAAATGAATCTTGGTGACATGTTGCACTTTATTGTCTTTATGCTTTGAGAAGTTTGTCTACCAATGAATGTAGTTTGGGGCTCTGTAATTGCCCAGAAAATTTCATACGTCTTTAAAACTTTCAGGCAATTTTTCTGGCCAACTAACAGAAATTCAAACCGCTTGTCACTCATAATGACTGATCTGGGGCCAAAAAATGCCCTCTTGATCTTGGCTTCAGTTATTCTTGAACATCTGTCTTAAATACGAAACCTTACTTCCTTGTTCAGTGCTTTCACAAAATTCTTCATGAGGGCCCAGTTTTTGAAGAGGCAAACATATCTTTGCGGGTCGACAACAATTCATGTGCCACATTTTATGTCCTGGAACCTTTTACGGGTTGCCAGTTCTGTAAATTTTGCGACTCTTTGGCATTGTCCCCTTCACAGATGCCGGGACTTTGCATAGTCGATGCAGTCCTCTTTAACAACAACGACTTTAAAATCTCCACAGATATTCCCGTTGTACCTGCTATACTGGATGTGCTTCAGTAACAGTTCCATATTCTCATGTTTCTTTCATTTTGCACATAGCCAACAGGTAGTGAAGGATAAACGTTGCCATTTGTAGCAGAACAGCTTTCAAGGGAACATTGATGAATCAATGAAGAGGCCCTCTTCTGGGTTGTGATCGCAACAAAGGGTGAAACAATCATTCAATGTCCCAAAAGAAACACAGACTGTCGACTGTCAAAAAATTTGGTTTTTATCATGATGTCTGGCTGAAACACAGAAATCTTCATACCTGGTGACACAAAAACCCTTCCCGCAGTCTCGAACCCAGCAGCTTGGCTGCTGTTGACAGACCAATCTCTGAAATTGTTTCCCTTCAGACTGTGTTATCAGATGTGGATTGCCCTGATAAAAACGGTCCAAAATCTTGGTCAATGTCACTTCAGTACCCTGCATTGCAGTTTCTTCATCTGGTTTGTCAAGGTCCAATTTGTCCTCACTGGTGGTGCAGTGAGTGCTGCTGCTTTGCAGTAAGAGACTGTGGAAGATTGTGGGTTCGGCTTCCGCTTCCCTCCTGTGTGGATAGTGCTTTGAGTCTGAGAAAAGTGCTATATAAAAGGGAATGAATAATAAATTATTATTATTCCTCTGGTGTTTCAAATTGGAACACTGTCATCATGTGGCAGTCTCATTGCTAAAAGGGAGATTAGGATATTCAATTTTTACATCTTGTTTTTTGGGAGAAAACAGACACATTAGTCAAAAAAAAGTAACAGTCCGTCGTGGCCTTTCTGTTCTTGCCATATCATTGGAACATCAAACAGCATCATCTTTTGACTGCCTCCCGTCCAGGCTCTCAGACTGACCCGCACATTCGCACAAAATTGATGCCCATTCCTTGTCGATCACCATTTTGTAGCTAAAATACAGATGATAAACTGTCTTCACAAACAGTCATCAGCGTCTCTGAGGCACAAATGTATATTCCCACAGATATAGCAGAATGTTTCCGGCTGTTGCGCATTTGAACATATGCCTGACACCAAACGTCTATAGTATAAGCATTTACTGTTATATTGTTACAGATACTTTCTTTACTATACTGATACTATGCGTACACTGACTATCTATATAAACCAAATGAGCAGGATCGGTGTAGCAAGCCACCTTTATAGCATGCTGAGACTCAAACTCAGTTCAATCTTTTCAGATCTGCCCAGGCATAACCAGGATGTCCTTCCCAGAACAGCCCCAACCTGGCCCGATTCCATGCCTGGACATGCCCAGGCTGCACAAACCGTTAAAAATCCTTACGGGAAACAAAAATGTTTGGATACAAATATAAAAAAAAAATCATAAAAACTAAAAGATTTCTCTAAAAGCGGTAAATATTTGTTCAATTTTTTGATCTTGCCCAGGCATTTTGTTTTTAACGCATCATAAAGGCAGGATAAAGCCATTATGTTTGATGAATGGTTGGGTGGGAAAAACAAATCATCAAACAAATTCTTTTTGTGAATATCTTTATTGTTTTTCTTCATCCATTTCTCTAAAAAAACAAATTTTGCATTTTCCCCCATTATAATGGGGAAAAATCTTCATTTTTTCTGCTGTCTTTTTTTTTACACCTTTGAGCACCTGAATGCAGAAAAATTTTTATCCCCCAAACTCAAAAACATAAAACAAATGTGATGTTTTCCCGCATGAAAATGTCTCTTTTGGTGTGGATTTTTTAAATTTCAAAGTTGGGCGAGAACCCCCAAACACTAACACACCTTCAATCAAATCTGTTCTTTAGATACTTTAAACCAATAATACAGTAAAAAAAAAGATCATTATCAACCGCTATATCAACTCTGGGTCAGGGGTCTGCTGGGAAACCCAGCACAGGGCAAGGCGGAAACCCAATCCGGGAACACACACCCGACACCCGGGTTTAGGATCGCCAATGCCCTAACCCATTTTTTTGGACTGTGGGAGGAAAATGGAGCACGGGGGGAAACCCATGCAGACACAAGGAAACATGCAAACTCCACACAGGGAGGCCCCGGGAAGTGACCCCGGGTCTCCTAACCTAAGGAAACGCTACCTGCACCCCCTGCTGCCCACAAGAAAAGTCATTTTCGAAACAGATGAAGGAAAGCAATTTTGTAAACATAAATGAGACTGTATTGAATAAACTATAAACTACAGATTTTATTCTAAAGAACTAACTTATTAACCTGAGCTAAACAGTTTTGAATAATTAATTACAGGGAAAGGTGCAGCTGCCCTAACTGATATAAATATAGAATGGGTTTACAATGGCAGTGGTCTGGTGCCCAGCCCCAGATCACACAAACAATGGACCAGCCACTCATCATCTTCCAATCATATAAAAACTAGGGTCCTGCTCCTGCCAACCTGGCGGCGCTACATCAAACCATTTCCCGGCTCTGCCACTCCAGTATGGGGATGGGAATTACATATGCTCATGACTCTATTTTACATTACAGCAAGTAATTAACCATAGTAAAAAATAAAACATAATAAATTAAAAGAAAATTATTTTTCGTGTTGTGTTAAAGGTATTTGTTGTGTTATATGTTTTTGTTCTGTTTGGCTTTAATTAACACACAAATACTTTTCTGGTGGAACACAACAGTGTTCGTTTGTAGATATTCTATGGGATATTGTAAGTTGATGTTTTCATCTTCACACCCCAGCAACTGTTTCAACATAGCCCTATTGATAGGCATTTACCAATTTGCTGTGTAACTGATTGACAATTTTGCGTTAATTCGTTGACTTCTCGTTTTTTTTGCTCTAGGATTGGCCGTGTACTCATTTTTCTGTTGATAACCCTTCAGGATGAAAGTCTTCAATAAGATTTGGACATAATAAGTCTTGTTTTATTGGGAACTTAAATATTTATAAGAGCAGTCGAAAACTGTGCCTGAAAAAAGCATTCATACAAATGAGGGTGAGGGACTGTGGGTATGGGCGTTAACCTGAAAAGGGTTGAGGGGGAGGGTGGGACTTGAAAAGTCTCTTGGCAATAGTCTTGTCTATCTCAAGATTTTTTTTTTTATAATAAGAGATATCCCCTGATCGATTATAATTGTTTTATTTAAAATATATGTAGGACAAGGTTATTATAGTTAACAAAAACTAAAAATAAAACAAACTACAGTAATCTCCGCCTATCATGGAAGTTACGTTCCAGACCCATCAGCGATAGGTGAAAATCCAGCGATATAGAAAAACCATATACACAAACTTTTTTATAGTTTAAGCCTAAATACCCCCCCACATGCTTTAAACATTAAACATATTAAAACACACTTTGTAAACACATATGATATGTGGATGTCGGGCTTAGGATATAAAAATTCTCTGTTATAGAAAAAAAAAAATCTTGGCAGGAGACAAGGCGACCTTCTCAGAAGACAATATGACATCCCAAAGGACTTTTTAATGGTCACAAAGACAATGCAGTGAGACAGAACAGGCATCTTGGAAAAAAGCAGCGCAAAGCCAGTGCGATCCATCCACTTCTGCATAGCGTGCATTCAGCTCCCCCTTCCGTGCGGGAGAGCTAAAGTAACAGGGCGTAGCACACCTCCCCTTTGGTTTGAGCAAAGCGATTGAGACCAGATCATCTGGGAGAGACCTTGGCAAAACTAGACATTACAACCTTAGGAAGCAAAACCCGTGGGCGGTGACTTTTGCAAATCACCCTACTTACAAACAAAACAAGTTCATTGACATCTAACTTGCGGGTTTTTGGAATGCTTTTGGCAGACAAACTTCAGGTGCTCCCAGCTCTTAAAACAACAACAAGCAGAACACGCGCTTGCCTGCTACAGCAAACCAGTGTGTGTTCAGCCCTCACCAACCCCCCTCCCCCATACTCCTCCTCCTTCTCCTTCAGAATGCTAGCAGCAGAGGCCTAAAGTGGAAAAAGGACAGCTGCTGTACAGGCAAGTGATTGGGCCCAAAAGCGCAACACAGCAAAAACAAGACACCAGCTGAACCGATCACATTTCTTTAGTTCGTTCAGAAATTCTACGTAAAACAGCGTTATAAGTCCTCGCGAAAGAATTTGACCACCCAGGGCAGGAAATAAAGACAAATATTGTTTTGACAAAGTTTTAAAGTAAAATAAAAAATAATGCATATGGAACAATTCCCATGAAAATAACAATCTCTTTAAATTTTTATCCATTAACCAAACCCGGGGGTGGGCGAGCAGGAGCAGGCCCCTAGTAATCTCTATATAATCTTCATTTGGATCTTGATCTTTGTTTGTCATGAATGAATTAGAAGAAGAAGCACTAGATGGCAGTAGAGACAGCTAAAACATGAGCTGCATTAAATCTCCCCCAGGCTTATACTACTGAGACTGTAGTACTCCAGTCACACCTCAAACACAGACATTCAAACTAAACAAATTGTTGTGCTTTAAATTAACAAAAAGGGGATCTTCATTTAGATCTTGATCTTTGTTTTCCATGAATTCCAGCTGCGTGAATCCCCTTTCCCAGTTTGGTATATTTTTGCTACTCACGGATGTCAACAATGTGCGGAATAACGAAAGGGTGGTGGACAGTGTTAAGCTGGTTAGCTCCTGAGGCCTGGTTAGAAGAAGAGATTGCGAAGATAAAAGTTCCCTGCCTCGTAACATATGAAAGAAAAGACAGTGGGTTTAAAATGAATGACAGCGTAACACCGTTCGGAGTATTATTGCCAGGTTGTGGGGGATGCTGCTCTCACAGTTATGCCGCGGCTTGCTCACATGTCGTGAAGTAATCCCTATTTATGCTTTAAGAGCCTGGATACCTATTGTTCCCCTTTTATAATCATTGATCCGTGTATATTGCCTTACTCTTTGGATTGCCACAAAGCAACCTGCGAGATTGGGAAGACATCGTGAGAGGAAGCGAAAAGCGTTGTGAAAATGAGATGGACTGTGAGCGGACAGAAGCAGAAATGCCTCACCACCACAAAATTACTATTCAGACAGTGATTCCGATCGCCCGTTCCTTCGAATCAATGCCCAAGGGTTTCTTTTGTAATTTTGTTTCCCTTATAAAAATCTTAATGTTTCGACGAAGGGCCCAGTTCACGACTGGCAGCGCGTTTAAACAGGGGGCCCTTTCCCGAAAACTTTAACTTGCGCAACATAGTTGGGCACATAGCTAGTAATAATAATATTAAACCCGTGATGTAGCGGGGTGCGATAAGCTGAACCGTGATATAGCAGGGGATCACTATATTATTAAAAAACATTTTGAAACTGAATAAAATTATTCATAAAACAAATGAAAAACTAAAACTAGATGAAACTATTAAAGTAGCTGGAAAGACTAACTGAAATAAAATAATAATTTACTAAAATATTATTTGAATAAATATTCTTGCCATTAGTCTTTAATCCTTGTAAGTTTTAACTCTAAAACGGGAAGTCATCCACCACAAGCGCACATATTCATCAGTGAGCGGTGGCTGGTAGCTGGGCGGTGTTCAAACAAAAATGCGTTGACAGACAAGCTGAATCTGAACCCAAATAAAGCGTATGAAATAAGCAATTCTGCTTGCCTTTCTTTGTGCTTGTTTATATCAAGATTAATTCAAGCGGCTGAAATCAGAATGTGCGGTCAACAAAAGCGTTTCCATATGGACAGAAAAATCACAAGTTAGTAACGTTTTAGTTTATTTCTCATGTGACTGCTTTTTGTTGACAGCAATTCAACTGTCACTTTGCACAGGAGAAATCGTTTTTACTTTCTCATTCGAAGTATGAAAAGTATATAATCATGAAAAATGTGACCTCGATATTTGAATGAATCTTGGCGTTATAGACCTCCAGAGCCCAAAAAATATTGTTTTTGGAATTGCGTGTTTGGGTCGTCTGTTGTGTGCCTGTGTGTGTAACCCACGGTAACTCAAAAACGCAACTAGATAGATGGATGAAATTTGGCATGTGGATGTTATCCCACAATTGTAGATCTGTATTAACTTTTGGGCCAAATCCATCACCTGGAAGTATCTTTACCTGAACACATACTCGATTTTTTTTTTTATTCATGCAGCTGCGGGTTGATTTTTCATCACTTTTATTATAATTATTCAATATATTATTAATTTGATTTGATTTGTAGTTGATAGTCCTTTAATGTCTGTACATTATAAAAATATATTCATTGCCTTGCAGCTTACTCAAATATCCAACCCTTTTCTGGTATACAAGAAAATCAGGGGCTACTCGGTTTTAGAAAATAAAGCGCACTGATCGGGGACTGACTGGTCATCACACAAGGGTTAGCATATTGTTGCTGACCAATTAAAACATTGTTTTAATGAAGCGATACAAACAAAGGTAGTTAGGTGAAGAGAGTCTGGCAAGTGATGAAAAACTAAACATACTAATGAGTTTTTGTATTTATTCTATATTTAATAATTTATCTTTTTTTTTGTTCATATTCACAACTCAAAATAACTGATATTGTAAATTAATCCATTAGCAGAATTACTGTATATTTTAAAATATTTGTCTCCCTTTTTCAATGTTTTCTCTCTCTCAAAAAAGATAGTTTTAAATATCATATTCTTTTTGTTCTTAACATCAGCCTTATCATACATTTGCATACCAGGGATTTTCCTGCCTTACATCCAAACCTGCTTGGGTAGGCTCCAGGTTTCCTGTGATCCTCTCTGGATAAACAGGTTTAGATAATGTATATATTTTCTTACTCCCCAGATACTGTCTCTGTTGTTATATGCCTGTCCATACTCCTATTACCTGCTCTTGCTCTGCTCATTAGGGGTTTAATGTCCTTTATGGTGGTCTATTCAACTCTCACTGACTCAAACCCTTGACACTACATGCTTGTTTGTCTTTGTTTCCGTCAGTACGCTAGGTGGGGTCTGTACACTGATTCAAGTCTAAGAGCCCTGTTCCCCCCAAGCCCCATGGTTTTCATGAGAAAATATTTTAAAATTATAATTGTGTAAAATTGTTCATTTGCAGTATCTATTTTTGATTATGCTTGTTTTATCAGACAAAACAAAACCAGATATAAACCATTAGTGAAATAAGCTTCCCCCTAACATTAAACTCATATCCAAATCTGTTAAGTGTACAGTTCTGTCTGATTGTGACACAAAACTAAACTCTGTAGGAGCTCCATGCCATAATTACAAAAACTAAAACTGAAACTAATGATATAAAAAAAAAAATAGAAATGTCTTTGTGAAATAAAAACTAAATTAAAACAAAAAATTATGATAAAGGAAAATTAAACTAAATTTTCCCAAGTAAGGTCAGAAAAATATAGAAATAAAACTAATATATAAAAGCAAAACTATATTAACCTTGTAGGGACTAGCGCGAAACCCCAAGGTGGGGCAGATTTATATAAATAATAAAAATGCCTAAAACCCAGCTGTACAGATTTTTATCATGTGTAACTCTGCACAACAATCAGTGAGGCAGCTAAGTGTCTGATCCCTGCCAGTCCTACAGCCCCGCTGGAAATGGAACGGCAGTTGATTTGTGGGGAGAAATAAAGCCGCTGGCCACCTAGCAAAGCGGAGCATGATGAAAGTTTACTCGGTTTCTTAGTGGTATAATACACAACAGACTGAGCACATTTTTTGTTAAGCTATACCTAAAAGCAGTTTCTTTTCGTGCATCTTCAGACTGAAGCTGAAGTGGGCTACTTATTCACAGTTTATTCTTCAGATACATTAAAATTTTCTTCCGATCCATTTTTTGTTGTTCAATAATCGTTTTATTGTTTTTATAATTTTAATCAACTACTTTGTTTCAGTTGCTTTTCTCCTTTCAAATGGTAATATTGACGGGGATGTTGTGCTAGTATGGTCATTTTGTTTTAATAGTTATTTTCAGCGCTAATTATTAGATACTACTCTATTGCTGGCTACTTTGAGTAGTTGTTCAAAAACTGATCCTCCCTAGGCGTTGGATATCTCTGGGCCCAAAGGTCCTTGGAGCTGATCCTCAAATTAGCTGTGAACCACGAATCTCACTGAGATTGCATAGGTGGTGAACCAGTTAAAAGGAGGAAAGGCTGCAGGGATCTGTGGTATCTGGGGTGAACTTCTCCAGGCGGGTGGTAAGGCTTTCCTCCTGGCATTGAAAATCTTTGCTTCCCATTTGGAACTGGCCATCCCAACTGACTGGAAAACAGGACTCATTCTCCTATCGGAAAGGAAGGTGATCGCCTGGATTGCAACAACTGGGAGAAAAACTCTGCTGTTGGTGCGGGTAGGTCCTTGCTAAATTATCCTCAATAGGATCCGATAAATTCATCTGTTGGTAAAAGGATTCACGGATCTCGACTTTGCTGTCAAAGCCGTGATCTTGATGAGTCAAAACGACTCTGATCGGGTGCTCAAGGACTGAGAGAGGGTCTGAATGTCTGGGCTTCGAGTTCCTGATAAAAAACAAGATCCAGGCCTTTAATGACCTCTTGGGCACAGCCATCAGCAGTGTGTCTGTTTGGAGGGGTGTTGACCTTGTTGAGAGGTTTACTTACCTTGGCAGTGACATTCATGTCTCTGGTGACTCTTCCTGTGAAGTCAGTAGACAGATTGGGAGATCATGGGGGATCAGGGGTCGCTGGAAAGGGTGTGGCACTCACAATATCTATCAAAAGGATGAGGTCCAAGTCTTTAGGGTCCTGGTGTTTCCTGTCTTGCTATATTGTTGCAAGACATGGATGCTATCAGTGGCCTGAGATGAACTGGACTCCTTTGTGTGTCTCTCAGAAATCCTTGGGTACCGTTGGTTTGACTTTGTGTTGCTCTTTGGGGTCGATGAGGGACATTAGCTGCATTGTGAGGCGTCAATTCTGGCACTATGGCCATTTGGGGCACTTCCCCCAAGGGGGATCCGGCTCGTGAGAGCCTCATTTTAGGGGCCAGTGGCTGGACCAGGCCAAGTGGTCGCCCCCGTTTAAACCCGGCTGCGGCAAATAGGATCATTTCCCGAAGGTGGGACTGGACTGCGTGTCTGGCTGGGATGCCAACCGTGATCCCCACTTGTTTCATTATGTATGGGTGTGGGCACTGTACCAGTGATGCTCCTGACTTGACCTCACTTGACTCTATTGGGTTGTAAAAAAGACAAAGCGCCTTTTCAATAATCTGGGCGCAGAGGTAAACCCTGTATATTAAAGTTATGCAAAAGGCTTTTAAGAAAACACATGTTAAAGTGCAATGTTGAGACATTTTTGAAATCAACAGTCTGCCCAAGATGGCATTGATTCATCTTATGATGGATTCTGTGAGGAAGGGTGGGTGCAGGTGGTCTGGCACTGAGGCGTCACAGTTGGAGAGGTGTCAATCTTCCTTTCTGCAAGAGGAAGGAGAAGAAAACATTATTACAAGTGCCCCCCTGTTCTGTGGCCAAATTACACTCGCTCAGGCCTTTGGTTTGTTCAAAACACATATGTGACGGGTATACATTAAAAAATGTTACATTTAAAATAAAATAGCAACAATTGTCACTGACCCCCACCACTACAACATCACTTCAGTTGCAGTCTACTTTGTATTAATGCTATTAAGCCACCCAAAATACTTTTTTTATCTTTGTAAACTGCTGCGAAAAAACACATATTTACATATTCTACTAGCACATATAATTTTCATTCTATTATTTCCATTATTATTGAATATAACTCATTGTTAAAAATATTTAATAAACAAAAAAGTGATAGCTGACTCTTGGATAAATAATTAAAATATTCTCCCGTGTCTAGTGGGTTTTCTCCGGCGCTCGGTTTCCTCCCCCAATCCAAAGACATACAGGTTAGGTGGATTGGGGATTCTAAGTGGCCTATGTGTGCTTGGTGTGTGGGGGTGTTTTGTGTGTCTGGGTGGGTTGCACCCTGCCCAGGATTGGTTCCTCCTTGTGCCCCGTTTGGCTGGGATTGGCTCCAGCAGACCCGTGACCCTGTATTGATTCAGCGGGTTAGAAAAAAGGATGGATGGATGGAAATGCTCTAACTTTAAATCAGTTCTTTTTCCGAAATCGAACCTGAATTTAGCATGCACATTTCTCTTTTAAAATAAATCTCTCAATTAATCCCAATTATAACTGACAATTATTTTTCAATTAATTATTAATTACTAAAATTATTTCAAGTGAAATAAAATATCTGTGATGTTCTGCTTCCCTTGATTTTTGTTGTGTGTGGGACTAAACAGTATATCTGTCTAATAATGTCACTCTAACAACATGACCGTGTCACCATCATGCTGGGTGCTTTTTTAAACTTGCAATTTTAGAATCAACTAAACTGATTACAATGGGTTTCAAGAAAATGTTTGAGCATAACCTGTTTCACTTCATAAAAAGCCAGAGGGGTAAATCAATTCCAATTTGGGACGTTATGCCAATTTTCAATTTTGCAGATTTGCATGCATTTTTTGTTTTCTTATCTTTTTTTACTTTTGCGGGGCTTCTTTGTTCAGTTTTTCCCAGGATCCATGATGGCAGTGATGTTGTGATTCCATATAAGTCTGTATGTCTACATGGTTGATTCTTCTTTTTCAAAATACAGTTTGGCTCCCATTTTTTGCATTCTTTACTGCTTTACATTCTTCAAATTGCTAGCACATTTTTTGTGCCTTATCTGGATTACCATTTACAGTGGATTCAGAAAGTTTTTGACTCCTTTACTTCCTCCCAACACTTTATTCTGTTGTAGATTTCATTTTAAATGATACATTTGCCATTTTACATCATTCCATACTCAAAAACTCATAATGACAAAATGAAATATTGTTTTTATAAAGGTTTGTAAATGTATTAAAATGAACATCTAAAATCTCTCATTTTTATAAGTACTCAGACCCTTAATTCCCGTACATTTGTAGAATCCCTTTGCATCATCTCAACTTCATGTCTTTCTGTGGAGGTCTTTACAAGGTTGCACACCTGGATTTTAACAGTTGATCCTATTCTTCTGGCAGATCTTCTCAAGCACAAGCTTAGATTGGATGGAAGAGTCTATAAACTGCCATCTTCAGGTCTCTCCTCCTTATGTTCCCATTGGGGTTAAGTGTGGACTTTGGGCTGGGCATCTCAGGACGTCAGAGACTTGTCCTATAGTCATTTTCCCTTTATCTTTGGGTCATTGTCGCGGGATGGTAAATTTGTCCCCTGTCTTAAGGCATGTGCACTTTGGAGAAAGGTTTTCTTAAAGGTATTTGGCTGTATTCTCCTTACCTCAATTTTGGCCAGTCTCCTGTCCCAGTCTGAAACACCTCCTTGCACGATGCTACCTGCAACATGCTTCACCATAGAAATAGTATTAGGCAAGTGATAAACAGTGCCTGGTCTTTGCCGGACATAGTGCTTGGAGTGCTAAAAAGGATACATTTTTGTCCCATCAGACAGATAATCTTCTTCTTTATCTCTAGGGTCCTTTAACTGTCATTTAGCAAACTCCAAGCAAGCTGTGATATTTGCCTGAGTTCTGCTCAGATAGTTATCCTTCTGACAGGTTCTCACATCTTAGCAGGGAGCTCTGAAGTTTTTTTTAGAATGCCCATTCGGTTCTTGGTCACCTCCTGACAAGGCCCTTTTACATTTAGTTTGGGATTTGGCAGTTTGGTTAGACACAAACTCTGAGAAGGTTTAATGGTTCCAAACTTTTTCCCTTTTCACAATTGTTGAGGCCATTGCTCCTGGGAACATAAAGCCCCTAGAAAATGGTTTTTTCCCCCTTTCTCCTGATCTATTCCTCATGACAATTTTGTCTCGAGGCTCTTTGATTTGGTTTTTTTCTTAGCGTGCAGTGTGACTTGTGGGGCCTTATTCCACAGGTATGTACCTTTCTAAATGATGTTCAATCAATTCAGTTTTACATAGGTGAGCTTAATCAAGCACATCTCAAGAAAAATAAAAGCAAACAGGATGCATCTGAACAAACTTTGAGGTGCCAAATCAATGTTACTGAATAGCATAAATGAGAGATTTCAGTTTTTTATTTATGAGTTATTGAGTGAGATTGATGGGCAAGAATAACTTTACCCATTTAAGTTAAAACTACAACACAACAAATAATGCAGAAAGTGAAGGGGGCCAAATTTTTCAGGTCAACTTGTCAGTGCTGAGAGGCGGGGATGTGTATCAGTAGCCACTTCATTTGGAAGAACGTGAAACAAGTCCTTGCTGGCGATTAAAGGCCATTTAGCTAATCTATAAAGTATTCAGACAGAACTTGTCCTTTAGTGACCCTGGCAATGCAGACTGGAATCTAGTTGAAAACCTTTAGAGATATTTAAAGTTTGTTCCAGGTCTTATGCTCCACAAATGGAGTCTGAGCAAATATGCAAGGCTTGTTAAATCAAAGTTCTTAAATCTGATAGCAATTATGATGTGGGCCATACTCAAATGACTCAAAAATGAAAAAAAATTTTTTTTGATTTTTTAAAAACAAAAAATTTTAGTTATAATTCCTTTTTATTGAAATTTTTTTAAGCATTTTTTAAAATACTTTCTCGGGGGGGGGAAAAAAAAAAAC